>NC_062528.1:3712668-3842668 GCF_022655615.1 Tachysurus fulvidraco | reverse complement strand
GAGTGTAGCTGAAGTAGAACTGAGTGTAGCTGAAGTAGAATTGAGTGTAGCTGTAGTAGAATTGAGTGTAGCTGAAGTAGAATTGAGTGTAGCTGTGGTAGAATTGAGTGTAGCTGAAGTAGAATTGAGTGTAGCTGTGGTAGAATTGAGTGTAGCTGAAGTAGAATTGAGTGTAGCTGTGGTAGAATTGAGTGTAGCTGAAGTAGAATTGAGTGTAGCTGAAGTAGAATTGAGTGTAGCTGTGGTAGAACTGAGTGTAGCTGAAGTAGAACTGAGTGTAGCTGAAGTAGAATTGAGTGTAGCTGTAGTAGAATTGAGTGTAGCTGAAGTAGAATTGAGTGTAGCTGAAGTAGAATTGAGTGTAGCTGTGGTAGAACTGAGTGTAGCTGTGGTAGAATTGAGTGTAGCTGTGGTAGAATTGAGTGTAGCTGAAGTAGAACTGAGTGTAGCTGAAGTAGAATTGAGTGTAGCTGTAGTATAATTGAGTGTAGCTGAAGTAGAATTGAGTGTTGCTGTGGTAGAATTGAGTGTAGCTGAAGTAGAATTGAGTGTAGCTGTAGTATAATTGAGTGTAGCTGAAGTAGAATTGAGTGTAGCTGTGGTAGAATTGAGTGTAGCTGAAGTAGAATTGAGTGTAGCTGTGGTATAATTGAGTGTAGCTGAAGTAGAACTGAGTGTAGCTGAAGTAGAATTGAGTGTAGCTGTAGTATAATTGAGTGTAGCTGAAGTAGAATTGAGTGTAGCTGTGGTAGAATTTAGTGTAGCTGAAGTAGAATTGAGTGTAGCTGTGGTAGAATTGAGTGTAGCTGAAGTAGAACTGAGTGTAGCTGTAGTAGAATTGAGTGTAGCTGAAGTAGAACTGAGTGTAGCTGTAGTATAATTGAGTGTAGCTGAAGTAGAATTGAGTGTAGCTGTGGTAGAATTGAGTGTAGCTGAAGTAGAATTGAGTGTAGCTGTGGTAGAATTGAGTGTAGCTGAAGTAGAACTGAGTGTAGCTGTAGTAGAATTGAGTGTAGCTGAAGTAGAACTGAGTGTAGCTGAAGTAGAATTGAGTGTAGCTGTAGTAGAATTGAGTGTAGCTGTAGTATACAGGTGCTGGTCATATAATTAGAATTTCATCAAAAAGTTGATTTATTTCACTAATTCCATTCAAAAAGTGAAACTTGTATATTATATTCATTCAATACAGACAGATTGAATTATTTCAAATGTTTATTTCTTTTAATTTTGATGATTATAAATGACAACAAATAAAATCCCTTATTCAGTATCTCAGAAAATTAAAATATTACTTAAGACCAATACAAAGAAAGGATTTTTAGAAATCTGGGCCAACTGAAAAGTATGAACATGAAAACTATGAGCATGTACAGCACTCAATACTTAGTTGGAGCTCCTTTTGCCTGAATTACTGCAGCAATGCGGCATGGCATGGAGTTGATCAGTCTGTGGCACTGCTCAGGTGTTATGAGAGCCCAGGTTGCTCTGATAGTGGCCTTCAGCTCTTCTGCATTATTGGGTCTGGCATATCGCATCTTCCTCTTCACAATACACCATAGATTTTCTATGGGGTTAAGGTCAGGTGAGTTTGCTGGCCAATTAAGAACAGGGACCCCATGGTCCTTAAACCAGGTACTGGTAGAACATGTGCAGGTGCCAAGTCCTGTTGGAAAATTAAATCTGCATCTCCATAAAGTTGGTCAGCAGCAGTTGCTGCTTGTATAAATTGTTAGGTATAATTGAATTGAGTGTAGCTATAATAGAATTTAATGGAACTATGTATGTAGATGTAGTGTAATTATTTATTTTCATTTTAATTTTCTTTGTTTACTTTTTTCCAGAGTCCTTTTGTTCATATAGGAAGCATCTGTGCATTACAGCTCCACCGGTTAAGGGCGTTCATCGGAGGTGTTAAAGCGGTAAACTATCTAAAAATGATAAAATTATATTAATTACATGCACACGCAAAAAAATAAATATTTTATTTCTATTTACATATGTTTTCAATGCAACTTTCATATAAGAACTGCTCAGAAATGCTAATCGTAATTATTATTCATTTAAAAATATCATTATTATTATTATTATCCAATGTTGTTTATATTAGACAATTATGCACATGCTTGTGTGTGTGTAATGTAGAGTGAGTCTCAGGCCATCGAGCTGCTGATTACTGGTGCTGGTGTTGGAATTGCCTGCTGCTTTGGCTCACCCATTGGAGGTGAGAACAAATTGTGTGTGTGTGTGTGTGTGTGTGTGTTTACTGTATGTATAATTGTAAGTTAGAGATTCAAGTAAATGATTATGGCTGAATTTTTAGTTAAAAATGTGTGTTGTAGGAATCCTGTACAGTATAGAAGTGGCCACGTCATTCGTCATGGTCCGCTGTTACTGGAAATGTTATGTTGCTGCTACCATCAGTGCCTTCGTATTTAGAATCCTGCCGGCGTGGAGTGGAAAAAATGGTGTGTGTGTGTGTGTCATAAATTATCTTAATAATTCTCAACCTCCTTTCACTTATTTTATAAATAATAATAATTACAATACAACTAAATACATAAATTATATATAAATATAATATAAATAATATATAAATAATTTGTTGGAAAAATAAATATATGTTTTTTTACAATAACAACAACTAATAAAACAAATTAATTATTATTATAATAAAATGTTTTGCTTCTTTACAGAAAATATTATTCCTCTATTTAACACTGATTTTCGTCTGGAATTTCCCTATGAACTCCATGAGTTTCTGTCCTTCACCATCCTGGGGTAAGTGAGTGTGTGTGTGTGTGTGTGTGTGTGTGTGTGTGTGTGTGTGTGTGTGTGTGTGTGTGTGTGTGTGTGTTATAAAATAAACACAAAAAAATATTAAGATGCAACATATAATATAAAGTAAAGGTAAGTTATATTAAGAAAAATCCAAGAAAAATACTGATAAAAGTAAATAATTTAAAAACAAATTACACAAAAAATAACAACAATAATAGTAAAAATATAGCTGCAAGCAGCGATGGCGGGCCATCGCACATTTTTTTTTATCGCTATACGGTGCCTCCCAGAAAACAATGCACGGTGGGCAAGTGCATGAAATTGGTAAATATCAGTGGACTATTTTATGTTGTTACTGACCCATTTGGGGACTGTAGGTGAATGAAACCCCACATTTTTGACAAATGGGGGCGCTATTGAGCCACTTAAAAGACACACCTTTGTCTGACCTTTTTGTCCACACTTAACAGCCGACAAATGTGATGTATGTGTCAAATTTCTAGTCAATCTAAGAATGCCAAAAGCCATAAATATGCCTGAAATAAAAGTAAACTTTGACACGATGCCATGGCAATGGTGTTTGAGATATCAAAATCCGTTCACAATTTCACATTAGATTCAATCGCATGAATCCTCTTGGAGGAGTATTTAAAAGTTCATTGCATGCAACTGTGAAAAAAATCCACCCTTGTGACTGACACACTTTCTGGTGCCTGTTGGTGGCGCTATACCCGTGACTCACAATAAGCACATCGATGCGATCGGAATCCTTGGCCGAACATACACACTGCGTGTCATCACAATAAGACACTTTTTGCTTTAGATATTAGACATTTCCTGTTTCTCTGAATTCGCCATAACTTAGTCGCCTTGCCATGGCAGCACCATTCAAGATATCAAAAATCCTTTCGGAATTTAGCAAGTGCAATGTCTCGGCATCATGTTCACCACGTTTGGTGTCAATCGCATGAATTGCCTAGGAGGACTACTTAAAAGCTCACCGCATGCAATTATGAAATAGTCCAAAATGGCCGACTTCCTGTTGGGCGGAGCTCATAGTTTAGAGCGCGAAAGTTGTTCGGGTCGATGAGATCACCGACTCCCGTACATGTGCGTACATAATTGCCCGATATGTGCACAAATGTTTGTTTTTTCATTACAGGGGGCGCTAGAGAGCCCATATTCCAGCCTTTGCCCAAGCCTAGCATAGCCCGACTCTGATGTGTGTGCCAAATTTCAAGAGTTTTTGAGCATGTTAAGGGACCCCAATTGGCCAATGTGTGCTAATAAACAAACAAACAAACAAGCCAGAGCAAAAACAATAGGGCTTCGCACCATCGGTGCTCGGGCCATAATAATTATAATAATAATATTCAGTGCATCTGAATTCTATTTCTAATTTTAATTTTCAAATTTCGTGGTTTACTATGAAAATACAAGAAATTTCAGCATGAATAGTTATTTTGTCATTTTGGTATAATTATTTCTCTCCCTGTATTTGTGTGCAGGATTCTGAGTGGGCTTTTTGGAGCATGTTTTGTCTTTGTGAACGGCGTAATGGTGCGTTTCATCAGGAGCCCTCACCGCATTAGCAGGTTCCTCGCCAAGACGTGAGTGGTTTAGCAGAATTCCAGGACAAGCACATCCACATATTTGCACAAAAGGAAAACAAATGTGGAAGCTTAGTGATGTGGTGAAATTATTTGTCTAGAATAAAATATTTCATTGTTTTTAATAGAAATACTAAAATCAGGCCCTTGACTACATCTTGCTGTCCCTAATACAAATTAGTGTGAATTCAGATGTATAAAAGGAGGGCACGTAGTTTTTCTATCACACTTTTATTCACACAATTATAGACACAATTATACAACAATGACTAGCAATAACACTATAGAAAGACACAATGAACCTACAGTTTTTGCTCTTCCTAAAACAAAATCATGAATTTGGTAGAGATCAGTGAACGATCAGTGTATTTTTCACCCACCCAATTAAAACATTTAACGTTAAACATTTAACATAAGCCTTATACTTGAGAGCATGAAATTTACCCAGAAATACTGCACTTTTTAAAATATTTAAATATAAAAAAAACAAAAAACAACAACAAAAAAACAAACAAACAATAAAACAAGCATGAAAAACCCCTGCGATAATCATTTTAAACTGTTGTCTTTCAAACACAAACTTTTAAAATGATTTAACAGAAGTTCATGTCCATATTATACAAGTACTTGTTTAATACATATCAATTATGTTTTTAAAATGTCAGTAACTACACTTACATCTGTCATTCTCTGTCTTATTTTTTTCACTTGTTAATCTATGCCCTTTTTTTGGTCAAATTTGTTACATGAGCAATGAATCTACCAAATTCATGGGTTGAGGGAACAAGACATAAATGTAAACCTCAGGAGGCGAAACTCTCAGATTTTTACATAAAAAAAGACAAAGAGTGTCTGAAAAACTTTTAAAATCATTAAACTTGATATTAGTGAATAACTTTAAATAAATATGTCTTTGAAGCCGACTTCGGGGAGTTGAACGTTACTGGTTTAGTAAAAAAACTATATTTGTTTGTGTAGTCGTGTGCTGTATCCCGTTATTGTCACGCTGGTTATCTCTACATTGACCTTTCCTCCTGGATTTGGACAGTTCATGGCAGGCGAGGTAACAAACACGCACACAAATCAACCATAGATCATTAAATAAAGACACTATCCACAACTCCCTTAATATCCAGACTGCATACGGCATCACTTTCCTCTACAGCTCACTCAGAGGGAAACTCTCCTCGCACTTTTTGACAACCACACCTGGTCAAAACATTTTGAAGGCCACCATTTTGATCACTCAGACCATTCCGTGGCATGGAAACACCCACGAGTCAACGTCTTCGGCACACTCGCTATCTCGTTAATCACAAAGGTTAGCATGAAGATAGAAAAACACTTGTGATATTAATATTTAAATGACAAAGAATCCCGCTTACAGCTTAAAGTTTAATATTTGTGTTCAGTTCTTCATGTCAGCAGTGGCCATCTCCATGCCTGTCCCCTGTGGAGCGTTTGTACCTGCTTTTGTCATCGGTGAGTGTGTTTAGAGCATGTGCATGCAGTCGTAGCTTGGCAGTGGTGGCTCAAGCAATTAAAGGTAGGATCTCTGTTGTTTGAAAGCCAATGTTGACATTTGAAATCACCAAAACAAACAGGCCCCTATCCCAAATGGGTCCCACCCCTGTATTGATAGCTGTGTCCACAAATACATACGTAACTAATGGAAAGAAATGTGTCTTTATCATAGCTGAAGGGAAGAACAATACGATTGCAGATAAACAAACAAGCAAAAATGACACACAAGCATAATCATGCAAAGGACAAAGGCATATATTAGTTCTGTGTAACAAAGCAAAACCAACGTTACTCACCTATCGAGAAGGAAAAAAGCGCCTTGGCGTCTTAAATAAAGTCGGCCACATATTCACAGGTCGGAGTTTCCCGAGTCAATAACTTCTGAGCTAACCACTGTAACAACTTCCTGCTCCTTCAGTTCTCTCCAGCGCTGGAAAGCTGATCCTATATTAACACGTCCTACTTCTTGCCTTATCGTAAGTCTTTCTTCGCTTACTTTCTTAGTTTTTATCCTCCATGTCAATGTTAAAACCGCTTTCTGCTAATGTCACACATGCGCACTGAACACTCTCTCCGCCCGTATTGACAAGACACGCCCCTTCTGCTCATTGGCTACACGTTAGTTTTGTTTTTGTTTAGTTTGTCATCCCGACTCAGTTTTCTGAAGCATTTCTCATACAACGGAGACCCTACCTTTAAGACTCTGGGTTGTTGATTGGAGGATCAAGGTTCAAGCTGCCACTGTTGGGCTCTTGAGCAAGGCCCTTAACCCTCAATGCACCATGGGGTGACCATTGGCTCCTAGTCCATATAGGAAAATCAAGTAGTGGTCATCATATATTGTGATTAAATAATACAAATATCTAAAAGTTTGATGAAGTAATAAAATGGATGTGCTCATGTGTGATTAGGTGCAGGTCTTGGCCGATTAGTTGGTGAAGTGGCAGCTGTTGTTTTACCTGAAGGAGTTTATTCAAATGGCACTGTTTACTCTTTAATACCTGGAAGCTATGCTGTAGCAGGTACTGTAACACACTTAAATAAAACACACGATGAAGTTGCTTGAACTGTTGCATCATGTACTTTGTTTTGTTTGTGTACAGGAGCAGCAGCAATGTCTGGTGCAGCCACTCATACCATCTCCACAGCCATGATAGTTTTCGAGTTGACCGGTCAGATCAACTTCCTCTTCCCAATATTATTTTGTGTTATAATAGCTAATATCGTAGCACAAAGTCTGCAGCCATCACTATACGATTCGCTCATATGTATCCGGAAACTTCCGTATCCTGTAGACATTAGCTGGGACCACAAGGGGTAAGTGTCCATTTTTATAGTCTTAGCTGTTAATTTTCTAAATCTAAAGAACCAATTACTTGTCTTTTTAGAATATCAGTTTATTAGTTACAGCATCAGTGTAGTGATGAATCAGCAAATATGTTCCTAAAGAGCCACATTTATTAATCATATTCTGTAGTGTGAAGTTATCATGTGGCAAAACTAAACTGAAGGCATTTGTTGGACTGAAAAGAAAAAAGTATAAATGTGCAATATTTCACCCTCAATAAGGTTCTAGATTTCAGACCGCATATAACCAGTTTGTCTCTGTTTAGAGAGTCTGATATTCGTGTGGAGGACATCATGGTGAACGATGTGAAATACATCACGCTGAACTCCACGTACAGAGACCTGCAGGACCTCCTGCTCACAAAGCTAAGGACTCTTCCCTTAGTAAAATGTGAAGGTACCACCTCCGATCCATCACAGACTCTGACCTACCGTATATCCTGCAATCACTGTTTATTGGCAGTGATTTTTTTGGTGGATCTCCAATTATGTGTCTCCCTTCCCCAGAGTCAAAGGTATTACTGGGTTCTATGGAGCGTACACAGCTGCAGGCGCTGCTGTCCAATCAGCTCAGCCGAATGCGGAGACTCAAATACGTCCATCGGCAAGCACAGAACAAGGAAGATGTCCTTGAGGTAAGTAGTGCAGCAAAGAAGGAGGGATTTAACATAACCACAAAATGTATCCAGATATAGTAAATTATGGGTATTGGACTAGAAAACATTTCTGTCCTAACATTTTGTAACTGTGGATGTCTTTCAGACCTCTGTAGTTGGACCATCTGAGTCGTTTTCTTCACCATTAACAGAGAGAGGTACAACACAAGACAATGTGTTACACATTCACACATCAGGCAACCACAAACAAGCCCATTATTAGTAGTAGCTCAACAGTATAATCATACTACACCAATGGTACACATTTGCTGCTTCTTTCACATACTGACACACACAGGAACTACTGGTAATTGCTCAAGGTAGAGCATGAGAGCACTGGTGGATCTTCAGATGGCCATGGAGGCAGATCTGTGATCCACAGCTTCTACTGAAGGGGCAGATCAAAGCATAACATTTGGTAGCTGGGGCTTTTTTGATGGCAAGTTTCTTTTCTGACCATTGCTTGGAGCTTATTGCTTCCTATCCTTCTTGCAGAGGTTGTCCTGTGCACCCTCCAAGTTTAATGTGAACATGCCCAAACTAAGGCTTTTATCGATTTACTTGAATGTGTAGTTTACGTCGACTTTTTGAATAAAAATCCTTTTTCTCTTTAACATCCGCTGACACTCCCCTCTTGGCTCGCGTAGTTTTGAATAGGCTCAACCCTCCCCCGCTCGTGTGCCATAGAGATATACAAACAACATGGCAGCGAGCAGGGAAGAACTCGTTCCAAAGATAGGCACAGTGTCATCTGTCATATGGAATTGGTTCGGTTTTGCGGCATCAGACGCAGAACAAACAACACCCCGCTGCAAAGTGTGTTTAAAGTCTGTTGCTAACAATTGCAGCACCTTAAACAGAGGCATGCTGTCGAGTGGGAGAGATGTTCCGCCCTGCGAAATGAAAAAGACAGAGGCAGCACAAGCACACCTGGTTATCAGAAGGGGAAATCAAAAACAAAATAAAGTTAAAACTGCAAATTGATTTTTCAGTAGGAGGGGGAACACCCAATGAGACTGGGTGATGGATGATGGTACTGATTGCCATTCAGCTGGTGTATATTCTAAAGCAAGCTCTGTTTCTGGATCAGAAACTATACAATTACATCAACCTACCACCAGGTCATGTAATTACCATCTTTCTACTATCTCTAATGTCTTGCTCAGGTTACGAAGGTTCAGATGTTACCATTAAAAGCCTCTTGTGTGGCCATTCTAGTGTGGATATAGAGGTAAGAGAGCTCTCATGTTCAGCTTGATCCGCCTTTATCCATACACAAATGATTGATTTCCATCAATAAAAATAAAAATATAAAAATAAATGCAATTTAAAAAAATTTTTTTTTCCCCATTTAGGAGGATCCTGATGTGAAAGATACTATGACAATGAGAGAGGTGATAATACATGCCATGTACACACTCATAATGGAAGAGCTGCAAATTGAGAGCTGTAGAATTTTAATTAATTGCTTAGATTTTAATTGGCTTCTCACACCGTTGGTACTTTATACCGAAGCGCTAGAAAGCGCATGACAGTAGGGACTAGCTGAGATTTACAAAAATAATATTAAATAATGGACCAATAAAAAAAACTCTGACTGGTCCTCTGAGGGTATCAAATCTTATCGTTTTTTTAACTTTTGAGAAGATCCATGTGTGTATCCGTGTGACTGGTTTCAGATCATCACGTGGGAAGAGCAACAGCTTGATGAAAAGGTCGACTTTAACCTCTGTAAGATTGACCATGCCTCTGTACAGATATTAGAAAAAACCTCTCTGCAGAAGGTGCGTGCAAACCAGCAGGCTGACATGTAACTTTATATCAGATATTTTACTTCATTTATTACATCTTTCTTTCAATATCTTTAGGTCCACAAGATCATCTCAATGATGGCTTTGGACCATGCATATGTCACAAGTGTCGGGAGACTTGTAGGAGTTGTGTCACATAAAGAGGTGAGAAAAATCCATATCTGGACTTCTGTGGAAAGGCTTATCTTAGATAGAAAAGGAGCTTTGCTAGTTCTAGACCCTTTGTAGTTATTGAGACCAGCTAGAAACAGTGGTGTGTCCAAATGACTTAATTCGTAATTCAAAAGGTCCTTCTAAAAAGTCACGAATTCACTGTGTTTGCTTTGTCATGTTATAGCTCCGGAAGGCCTTTGAGACTTCAGTAAAGGTTTCAGGAGCCAAAGCACACGCACCAATGGCCAGCTTTAGAGAGAACAGCGCCAGGTTTAGGAAGACGGCAACACCAGAGGCCACAGAGCTCCACAAACTTCTGGGTAGCCAAACGAATCTGAACCAGATCACTTAACATTACAGCTAAATCACTGTACTGTTGAAATGTGACACTTACCTATAACATTAAAAGTTCATTCAACAGTTGACATGCCTCTACTTTTCTTTTTACTTTGCAAGATCAAATCAAGATTCCTTCAGGGTTTCCATTCCTAGGGCTGCAAAGTTAATATTTTGTAAACCAGTAAAATGTGTAATTTTCAATTTAATCATTTTAAACTTGAACAATTTGAGCAAAATAAAAAAATAATTTTTTCTAAATTATAAAATGCTCTGGTGAAAATTATGACCTGTGTGTTGTTAGGGTCGGTTTTAACCCAGTTATAATATAAGATTGTAATACAATAGTTAGTGCCGGTGCTGAAGCTGCTCCCACTCCTGCTGAAACATTCAAATCCAAAAGTGGTAACATCTACAGTACTGGAGCTCAGTATCTCCTGACTTACATGGCAGGCTACAAGTCTAGTGATAGTCTCCGGGACGCGTTGACAGGCAGAAATATCTTCCTGGCAACAATGTCACTTCAGAAATTTCGAATGATATTAAGAGTTCTCAGATTTGACAACAGAGATACTAGAGCAAAATCTGAATTGCTCCCATTAAGGATGTCTGGAAGAGATGGTGCAGCTCCTTCCACTGATATTCAATCCAGGGCCAGAGGCGACAGTAGACAGTAGATGAACGTTTTGTCCCTTTCCGTGGAAAATGCCCCGTCCAGCAATACTTGCCCAGAAAGCCAGGCAAATACGGCATAAATATCTGGGCAGCCTGTGATGCAAATCCAGCTATGCATGGAATCTACAGATTTACACAGGCAAACCTGCGAGTGGCATCCCTGAAAAAAAAACAAGGAAAACGTGTAGTCCTTGATATGACTAATGGACTGAGGGGTCACAACATCATGTGTGACAATTTCTTTTACCAGCTATGACCCTGGGCAAGATCTTCTCAAAAGGAAACGCGGATTGTCGTACTTATGTCCACTTTCTACAAAGATGCAGCTGTGTCATCAGGAAGTGACAAAAAGCCCATACTAATACTGGACTATAATAAAAATAAAGGAGGAGTGGACAACTTGGACAAGCTGACTGCCACCTACACTTGCCAGAGAATGACCAGGAGATGGCCAATGGTTGTGTTTTATAACATGCTAGATGTGTCTGCATACAATGCATTTGTGTTGTAGACCCACATTCACCTACAGTAGGGTGGAACTCAACCAAAAAAAAACAAGCGAAGAATGTTTCTTGAGGAGCTAGGAAGTTCCCTTGTCAAGGCACACATTGAGCGAAGGGAACGAGTGCCCCGAGACCCAGCTGTCGCACCGCAGCCTTGGTCAGACAGCCACAGAGTTCACTTAGCACCCCATCCACGCCATCAGCAACACAAAGAGCATCAGTGCCTGCATCCTCCACAGCCAGCCCTGTCTCAACCTTAACCAGCACAGCCACAACCCCACTGAGGCCACTTGATTCTAAAAGAAAGCGGTGTCAGGTCTGCCCTAGCAATAAGGACAGAAAGACAAATATATTGTGCTTCTACTGCAAAATATATCTCTGCAAAGAACACACTAAAAGTGTCACTTTTTGCCACACATACATCTAAACTCATACACATACTCATGCACGTTTTTGCACACAGACTTTTTTTGGAATAAGAAGTAATGCTTGATTTGCTTGATTAGTTGTTGTGTGTTGATCCTTGCAATTCTACATTTTGTATTACTTGTTTTGCTTTTCATTTTGTTTTTGTATTAATGTTCTATTTTTGGAACAAACAAACAAACAAACAAACAAATAAACAACACTTTGTGAACTAAAAATATATGGGTCAAAATGGACCTGTAACACCATAGATGTTACTATAGTTAATAATATTAAAGCAAAAAATTATCTAAAACAAATTCATTTAAGTGATGTGTCCTAATACCCCTCAGTAATAGTCAGGTAGGAGAACCTTTCATTTAGTTATGAAATTCTCTTAAGGTTCATTTTACCATTTTTTGGGATTGAAAATAAAAAGTATTCTGTCAAAAGAAAGAGCCAGGGGCCACACCAATGAACATGGATAAGATAGCCTAATATGTTATCTAAGAGGTAAGAAACAAATCGGATGATGAATAATTGCTTTGAGGCTATTTTATGATTGATTAATGTCACGGGTCAAAACCCCATTAACATAAGAGATATTTACAGAAAGCTAACATAAGAGGAAGGTTAAAGCATTACAATCACGTTATCAAAATCAAATCTGGATAGCCAGTAAACCAGTGAAAGAGTCATTCACTATAAAATGAAAGACCTCGAGATTTTTTGTTACCAATGACAACAACAAAAAAAACAACCAGTGCTTGATCCAGATTTAGGACAAAAATAAAAAAGGTTGTTGTGCACCTTCACTCCTACCGTTTGACGGCAACCACATTCAAGCTCATAAGAAGTTCTGAGAATTCACTGGTGGCTCGCCAGTCCAACCCCACCCAGGTGCATACAGAAAATGCAGGAGAGAGTTGAGACGAATCAGAGGAATTCACACTTGGATCAATCCACATCCAGCTCAGGCAGCATTCCACAGCAGACTTCAAACTCAGACAACATCACAGGAAGAAAAAAAAACCTGGCCTTGAACACACAAGGCCATAAGAACAATTAATGACTGATGCTATAAAAAACATACATTACTCAGTTTGAACCAATTCCTACTAACCAGCAATTAATATGCACTTGTATCTTGTTACATCAATTTGTATAACAAATTTTCTCTTTATGCACTTACCATTTAAAAGGTAGGGTCTCCGTTTTTTGAGAAATGCTTCAGAAAACTGAGTCGGACCGACAAACAAAACAAATACAAAACTAACGTGTAGCCAATAAGCAGAAAGGGGCGTGTCTTGTCAATATGGGCGGGGAGAGTGTTCAGTGAGCATGTGTGACATTGGCAGAAAGCTGTATTAACATTGACATATAATATAGGATCAGCTTTCCAGTGCTGGAGAGAACTGAAGGAGCAGGAAGTTGGCCACATATTCACAGATTGGAGATTCCCGAGTCAATAACTCCTGAGCTAAACGCTGTTACTACACAAATAACACCTCTTTTCTATCATAGTAATGTAGAGAGGCAGCTACAACCGCGTTTTGCTAGTAACAGGAATTTTTAGCTCAGGAATTATTGACTCGGGAAACTCCAATCTGTGAATATGCGGCCAACTTTACTTAAGGCGCAGAGGCGCTTTTTTCCTTCTCGATAGGTGAGTAACGTTGGTTTTGCTTTGTTACACAGAACTAATATATGCCGTCCTTGATTATGCTTGTGTGTCATTTTTGCTTGTTTGTTTATCTGCAATCGTATTGTTCTTCCCTTCAGCTATGATAAAGACACATTTCTCATTAGTTGCCTGTGTTACGTATGTATTGGTGTAGCTATAAATACGGGGTGGGACCCATTTGTTTTGGTGATTTTTGGAAATGCCTTTAAAGGCATTTTGTTTAACCCTTATGCACTTTTTTTTTTTTTTGGCAAATCAGTTTACACACAATTGCACCATAACATTCCATTTAACATATACACACACAACAGTTTATTCTGCTACAGGTGTATACATAAGGCTGTATTCACAATTAGTATTACAACAATAAACAGTTATTTGATGAAACACTTAACGTAACTTTGGAATGTACTCAATTAAAAATAAAGAAAACACCAAACTCACCAAAGAACACTCATCCATCACATGTACAGTGGCCGAACCGGAAAATTCCAGATCATACTCGTTCCAAACTGTCACTCTCCACACAATCCGCTTCTCTCTGAACCCTTTCATTAGAGATATACATGTATAACCACGCCACATAAGCTTAAGCTAATGCCAACATTCACTTGAAATGGATGTTTGTTTCACACTAATCTGTACATAATCGTCATATACACGTTTTTAGAGACTTTATAAATCATCCTTACATGACTTTTCTCCGATTCCGAAGACTGAGGATAGACGAGAAACGCCCGTCTGTATCAGAGTTTATGGAGAGAAAGAAAGATCTCGAACATGCGGAATCCAAATAATGCCGCGGGGGCGGAGATTTAGTGACTTCTCATCTCATAATAATAATAATAATAATAATAATAATAATAATAATAATAATAATAATAATAATAATGATGATGATGATGTAAGAATATTGGAGAATTTTGAGACTTTCAATATTTCACACACAAAGTGGTTCTGGTCTAGACTTAAGAACCGCTTACGTCAGGAGCTGTGGGCGGGGCTACTGTTAGCGCATTTGATACTGTACCTTAAGTATACTAATGTTTAATACACTTTTACTTTGCCGCAATATTCAGCACCAATTATTCAGCTGAATTAAAAATTCAGCATCAATTATCAGCACACATGATAGTAGGTCGCTACATGCCAAGGCTAAATTTTTTCTGTGTTAATGATAAAATAATGTTACGTACTTTCTCGCTTACAACCTCCCTTTATACAAATTACATGGAGCTGCACGTACACGTCAGATTCGCCGCGTTTGGATGTCAAATGCCAATGTAGGTTCACAAAGCCATGAGCGTTAACAGTAAAGCAACATCCGCCATTGTTGATGTTGGGTTTTGCGCTGCTGCGCTAACGTTGCTGTGTAACGTGACATGTATACAGTGACGTCAGACTCGGCTCTGTGATGGCTAACCCGCTGTCTCTATGGAATGGGGCAGGAATCAAGCGCGTCTCCCCTGGAGTTCTTAGCGGAGCCTGACACTTATCAGCCAATCAAAAAAGAGGCTGCACAACAGCCAGTCAGAAAATAGCACTATTGTATATGGGTAAGATTTAACGCAACAACCAATGAAAAAAAAGCATATCCTGGAATTGTTCATCATCACTTTGAGCAGAGAGTAAGTCATGATCTCCTGTTGTAATGTTACAACAAATTCATAACTTGATTGACACAAACAATGACATGTTGACTACGGTTAGAGAATGTTTCCCAGATAATCAGCATGAGTTTTTCATGAGTGTCTGTAACTTACGATAAACTTACATAATCTCTCTCTCTCTCTCTCTCTCTCTCTCTCTCTCTCTCTCTCTCTCTCTCTCTCTCTCTCTCTCTCTCTCTCTCACACACACACACACACGGAAATTGAAAAAAAAAACTTGCTATTTGGTTAAATTGCGCACAGTGATCCAAGCACAACACCCCCAGTGTTTTTTTTTTGTTTGTTTTGTTTTGGGGTCTTCTTGGAGATGTCACTCTTGCCTGTCTTCAAAACTTGAGAGCCCTGTGTATACATATACACACACAGACACACACACAGACACACACACACATATATATATATATATATATATATATATATATATATATATATATACGTACACACACACACACACACACACACACACACACACACACACACATTATAAAATGTGTTATTAACAGAAAGGGCATTTCACACTGTCTTTGTCTGTCTTCCTTTTTTATTCATTTGCCTTTCTTATAGTCAATATCTAAATAAATGTTTTCTAAGTTTTAGTATTTATTGTATTTTCTAAAATGCACTACAGCCTTAACACGAATTCAGCCTACCAGTTTTTATGTCCTTTTTTTTTTTTTTTTTTTTTTTTTTTAAAACAAAGTTAAATCAGATAAGTTCAGAGTGATGATTAGACAAAGTTCAGCCTCCATTGCTTTTTTTCCCCTCTTCTTCATCACACAGAGCTATTAGCTATTACACTCATGCTGGTGTAGCGACACATTGTAGGCAAAGTGTAGGCAGAGTTTAATGACACTAAGCTGATGTCAAGAACCACTGAGACTACAACGGAACAAGATCTTCAGATGACTTTATCCTTGTGGTGAACTGACTGGAATATCTTCAGGGTGGCTGCAACCAACGGTGACTCTGTCAACTTTGAGGAGTACACGTCAGCACTGACCAGTTACATCGGCAAGTGCATTGATGACGTGACCGTCTCCAAGACCATCACTACACGCTCCAACCAGAAGCCGTGGATGACTGCTAACGTGCGTGCGCTGCTGAGGTCTAGAGACCTAGCCTTTAGAATAGGGGACAGGGTGGCCCTAAGAACAGCAAAGGCCAAACTGTCCCGTGCCATCAGAGAGGCAAAGCGTGCACACACCCAGACAATCCACAGCCACTTCCAGGACAGCGGAGACACCCGGTGCATGTGGAAGGGCATACAGGCGATCACGAACTACAACACAGCTTCACCTGCTTGTGATAGTGACGCCTCCCTCCCAGACACGCTGAACATCTTCTACGCTCGGCTCGAGGTACAGAACAACGTAACGCCAAGGAAGACCATCCCTCCCCCCGACAACCAGGTACTCTGTCTATCCACGGCTGATGTGAGGAGATCTCTATGCAGACAACATTCCTGGACCAGACAACATTCCTGGCAGGGTGCTCAGAGAATGTGCAGAACAGCTAGCGGATGTCTTTACGGACATCTTCAACATTTCCCTGAGCAGCACCGTTGTTCCTACGTGCCTTAAGACTACTACAATTGTCCCCGTTCCAAAGAAGTCTACAGTGTCCTGCCTCAATGACTATCGTCCCGTCGCACTCACATCCATATTTATGAAGTGCTTTGAAAAGCTCGTCATGAGGCACATCAGACTCAGTTTACCACCCTCACTGGACCCCCTACAGTTCGTGTATCGTCCAAACCACTCCACAGACGATGCCATTGCCACAGCCCTCCATTTAGCCCTCACCCATCTGGACAATAAAGACACTTACAGTATGTACGAATGCTGTTCATAGACTTTAGTTCAGCATTCAACACAATCACCCCTCAGCACCTGATTGGAAAGCTGAGCCTGCTGGGACTAAACACCTCCCTCTGAAACTGGATCCTGGACTTTCTGACTGGGAGACCTCAGTCAGTCCGGACTGGGAACAGCATCTCCAACACTACCACACTAAACATTGGAGCTCCTCAAGGCTGCGTACTCAGTCCACTGCCGTTCACTCTGCTGGCTCATGACTGTGCAGCAATGCCACATCATCACACCATATCATCGAGTTCTCAGATGACACGACTGTGGATAAAACTAAAGATGTTGAATGTTGATAAAACTAAAAACTAAAGAGATAGTTGTCGAAAATTTCTTGGTGTTCATCTAGCGGAGAACCTCACCTGGTCACTCAACATCAGCTCCATCACCAAGAAAGCCCAGCAGCGTCTCTACTTCCTACGAAAGCTGGGTTTGCGTGCAAGATCATGGGTTTTCCAGCAGTACAATGACCCCAAACATACTTCAAAAAGCACCCAGAAATGGATGGCAACAAAGTGCTGGAGAGTTTTGAAGTTGCCAGCAATAAGTCCAGATCTAAATCCCATTGAACACCTGTGGAGAGATCTTAAAATTGCTGTTGGGAAAAAATGCCCTTCCAATATGAGAGACCTGGAGCAGTTTGCAAAGTAAGAGTGGTCCAGGATTCCAGGTGAGAGGTGTAAGAAGCTTATTGATGGTTATAGGAAGCGATTGATTTCCGTTAACTTTTCCAAAGGGTGTGCAACCAAATATTAAGTTAAGGGTGCCAATAATTTTGTCCGGCCCACTTTTGGAGTTTTGTGTGAAATTATGTCAAATTTGATTTTCCTTGTTTTGTTTTGTTTTTTGTGTTGTTTTGTTTTTTGTGTTGTTTCAATACACACAAAGAAAATAAACATGTGTAATTGCAATACTTTTCTGTGAGAAATACTTCATCTTCTGGAAAAATTTCAGGGTTGCCAACACTTTTGGCCATGACTGTATATGTAATACCTTGTAGAACTCCAAAGACAATCATCTAACTAGATCAAGTAAGAGTGCGCATTAGCACTGAGCCTCAATCCACACAAAAACCACACAAACACACACATGAAGCACACCAACACAACTGGGTTTAATCCAGCTGCCCCAAGATCCTTTGCCACAAGGTGCAAGTAGCTGGTTGTTAAAGTCCAGTGATCCAAGCTGGGACATCAGAGAGAAAAACAGATCTAAAGATTTAAAGCAGTACATGTCCAAGGGTACATGTCCACTCTGCAGTCGTCGCCATCAACAGTCTGTGTGTGAACAAAGCGAAGAAAAGCCAGAAATTTCTAGCATGAAGACGGACACGGTGGTTTCATCTGTGCCGAGTACATTAAATATAAAATCAAAAAGAACCAAACACAGTGTTGCTGCAGACAGCAAAGGCATGGACTGAGGGTCCAGGAGGGAGGAAAATTGTACACTGTTTGATAGATGGAGGTAGTTAACAAAGCTTCGTTCATTGAAGAGACATTGAACCTCCACACCTTTGGTTCCCCCAATTCTGTCAAGACCAAGCGTAACACTGTAAAAATTATACTGGAAAATGTGTGGAACACACAGCAGACACTTGAGATTCATGCTATTGAGACCCCACAAGTGTCCTCAGCTGTCATGAAGGTACCTGATTATCGAATTCAAAGACTGATGCAGGAAGAGGGACTGCAGCTTACTGTATAGATGTTCCGCTTGAGGGTGCAGATCCAGAACTTCTAGTGCTCATTGGAGCAGATTACTACTGGAAGGTTGTATCTGGGAAGATTGAGAGTGGCTCTGGACAGTGCCTTTGGCTGGACCATTCAAGATATTGTTTCAAACTCAAGCGAGATGGAAACCACATGTATGCACATTAGCGTGGCAGAAGACAATCAGATCTTTGAATCTCTTTGCATTGTCCATGACAAATCACCAAGTGCAGAAGAAGCTGAAGTGCTAGAGACATTTGAACAGATGGTATGCTTTGAAAATGGATGCTACCAAGTTGAGTTGCCATGGAAATGTGGCAGAGAAAACAAAGACAATGGCAATGTAGCAAGAAAGAGGTTTGAAGCTCTCAAGAAAAGATTTAGAACTGACAATGTGCTCTATGAGAGATACAGTGATGTGATTCAGGAATATCTGCAGCAAGAGATGTATGAGGAAATACAGGACACACAAATAGCAGAGCGGACCAGCACAGAGAAGTATTACATGCCACACCATCCAGTAATCCGTGACGATAAGGCAACAACCAAACTGAGAATAGTGTTTGAAGCATCTTCACACATGTGCTTATCAAGTTCTGCCTTCACAAGGTTGTCTTCACAGCTGATATTACAAAGTCTTTCCTGCAGACCGGACTGAAAGAGAGGGATTGAGATGTTGTGAGGTTCTTATAGACCTATGATCCCTCTTTGCAGAATTCTGAAAAGAAGCTTTGCACTATGAGAATGAACAGAGTAGTATTCGGAGTTGCATCTAGCCCTTTTCTGTTAGCGGCAACAATTAGAACCCATCTCAAACGGTATGAGTCTGAACAGCCAGAAACTGTGGCAGTACTCCGAGAGTCACTATATGAGGATGACCTCATTGCAAGCTCACCTGATGTAAACAAAGCCTGTTCCATAACAGCACAATCAAAGGTCATCTTGGCTGCTGCAGGAATGGAGCTGCCAAAATGGACAACCAACTCTTCTGACCTAAGAGCGAGATGGATGAACGACCAGAGACATAAAAGGTTGCATTGAAAGTGTTGGGATTAATATGGAGGCAAGACCATAGACTTTGTGTTCAACTTGCAGCAAGTCCTCATTGTTTTGAAAAGGAAAGAGAGTACTAAGCGGGAGTGTCCTTCAGATATCATCCTGTATCTTTGATCCAATAGGTTTCCTAACACCCTATACTATCCGTGTAAACTGCCTCTTCCAGGAAATGTGGGAGCGAGGTCTCAAGTGGGATGACGAACTAGCCCCAGATTTGGCCCACAAATGGAAGCAGTGTTGTGATGAGTTGCCACAGCTACACCTTGTGGCCATTTCAAGATGGTATCACATATTGACAAATCAGCAAAGTGAGACGGTCAGGCTCCATATCTTTTGCGATGCAAGTGAAAAGGCTTACTGTGCAGCTGGATATCTACAAGGCAGGAGTGAGACTGCAGAAATGATTTCGACTATGGTAGCCTCAAAGTCCAGAATTGCACCTCTAAAGAAAATGATGCTTCCTCGACTGGAGCTAATGGGAGCCTTGATAGATGCCAGGCTAGCTTATAACCTGTCAAAAGCTCTTAAAATTGGAGAAAACCAGCTCCATATGTGGACAGACTCAATGATAGTCTTGAGCTGGATGTGCAGTTCGGCACAAAAAATGGAAGCCTTTTGTGGCAAATCGAGTAACTGAGATTCAGAGCCTCACTAAACCAGAGTCATGGCCAGCAGATCTGCCAACAAGCAGCAGATCTGCCAACAAGAGGACAATCTGTAGACAATTTGATTGATAATCACTTGTGGTGGAATGGACCTGATTTTCTCCAGTCAGTGAACTCCATAGCATCAGCAAATGTAGAGCTTCCAGAAGAAGTGGTAAATGTAGAACTCAGATCTAAATTCCAAGCTGCATTTCAGTTTAGCAGCACAGAAAAAATAGAGAAGCTGCTTGACCTATGCAAATACAGCAAACTTAGTACTGTTCTCAGAATAACCGCATGGGAAAAGAGATTCCTCACTAATACATGCTCAAGCGTGTACTGTGAGTATCGTGAACTGTTAATTCAAAGCGGTCATGAAAAGGTTTTGCACCCAGGTATAAGAGATACACTCATGCAAGTCAGAGACAGATTTTGGATTCTGAAGGGTAGACAGCTTGTTAAGCAGATAGTCGGAAGGCGTCCCGTCTGCAAGAGGTTTAAGGCTAAGCCAGTCCATCAGGCCACCGCACCCTTACTGAAGGACAGAGTAATCGAATCTCCTCCATTTGAAACAGCTCTTGTGGATTTTGCTGGGTCACTCATGGTGAAGACCAGTAATGGTACGAGTAAGGCGTACATAGCACTTTTCTCCTGTGCTGTCACTAGGGCCATACATTTGGAACTTGTCTCAAGTCAAAGTACAGAGAACTTCCTTTTGGCACTAAAGAGGTTCATAGCAAGGAGGGGACTTTGCAAGGTCATATAATCAGATAATGCGAAGACCTTCAAACGAGCAGATCAGGATCTAAACGAGCTTTGGAAGTCAATTAAATAGCCTGATCTCAGAATCTTCTTTGCTGAAAAGGGAATAACCTGGAAGTACATAGTCAAGCAAGCAGCCTGGTGGGGAGGATTCTGGGAATGTCTTGTGAGGTCAACAAAGTCATGCCTTAAGAGAATCTTGGGTAAAGCCTCATTAAATTTTGAAGAGCTAACCACAATCTTAACTGAAGTAGAGGCTGTGCTAAATTCAAGACCCCTCATTTACATTCACAACAAATTGGATGAACCTCAGCCATTGACTCCTGCTCAATTTTTGGTTGGTAACAGACTTGCATCTCTACCACCCAAGACCATTGCATCCAACCCTCAGCCAGCTGCTCAGAATCGAGAAACCTTGACAAAGAGATGGAAATACAGTCAGAGGCTGTTGAATGAAGTTTGGACTCATTGGCGCAGGGACAACTTGATGAATTTAAGGTCTGCTCACCATTGTGTAAACACTACAGCAGAGGTGGTAAAGGTGGGAGATGTCATTCTTGTGGCAGAGGACAAGACGCCACGACAGACATGGAAGACAGGAAAGACTGAAGATGTTTTCCTGGGGAGAGATGGATTAATAGGCGCATGTTCTGTGCACACTTCCCATGGAACGGTGTTGAGAAGACCAGTACAGTTACCGTATCCTTTGGAAATTAGTGATACTTAATGATGAGTAGAGAGTGATGAACTATAGTAACACGGTGTGTTACACATCCTACACATCAGGCAACCACAAACAAGCCCATTATTAGTAGTAGCTCAACTGTACAATCATACTACACCAATGGTACAAAGTTGCTGCTTCTTTCACATACTGACACACACAAGAACTACTGGTAATTGCTCAAGGTAGAGCATGAGAGCACTGGTGGATCGTCAGATGGCCAAAGAGGGGATCTGGGATCCACAGCTTTTACTGAAGGGGCAGATCAATGCATAATAGAGTCAGAGGCAGTTGGTAGCTGGGGCTTTTTTGGTGGCAAGTTTCTCTTCTGACCATTGCTTGGTTCTCATTGCTTCCCATCCTTCTTGCAGAGGTTGTCCTGTGCACCCTCCAAGTTTGGAGAACTGTTATTGTGAACGTGCCCAAACCTTTAAAATGAAGTTCCAAACTGAAGCAAGTTTAGTTTACTGTTAAGAGTGTAGTATGCAAAGAGCTTCTAGAGATCTATATTCAAAATAATGTATTCCTTTTTTGGGAGATCTTCAGGGAGAAAATCAGAAAGTAAAAATCACTCCAGAAAGAAATAATAATGGTTCTGCAAAGTAGAATTTCATTTCAATTGATGCTCAAGGATATCCCTGAAGTAAGGGAGCTCTTTCTTGATCCTTTTCATTCATAGCCCATCTAACTGGGTGATGGATGATGGTACTGATTGCCATTCAGCTGGTGCATATTCTAAAGCAAGCTCTGTTTCTGTATCAGAAACTATACAATTACATCAACCTACCACCAGGTCATGTAATTACCATCTTTCTACCATCTCTAATGTCTTGCTCAGGTTACCAAGGTTCTGACGTTACCATTAAGAGCCTCTTGTATTGCCATTCTAGTGTGGATATAGAGGTAAGAGAGCTCTCATGTTCGCCTTTATCTATACACATATTTAATTTTTTTTCTGATTGATTTCCAAATGCTATATAAAAGGATTAAACAAAACATTTTTTTCCATTTAGGAGGATCCCGATGTGAAAGATACTATGACAATGAGAGAGGTGATAATACATGCCATGTGCACACTCATAATGGAAGAGCTGCAAATTGAGAGCTGTAGAATTTTAATTAATTGTTTAGATTTTAATTGGCTTCTCACACCGTTGGTACTTTATACCGAAGTGCTAGAAAGCTAGAAGTGATAAAATGCAGCAGCACGGCTTGTTTTCAACCCCCCTAAAGCACTTATGTACGTCGCTCTGGATAAGGGCGTCTGCCAAATGCTGTAAATGTAAAGCGCATAAACAGTAGCAGACATCACAACCTGCAAAAAGTAAAATGTGTCATACTTTGGTTTTTAAAAATAAAAGATAAAAGAAAAAATAGAGATAAAAGCCGGCCCACACTGACAACTGATTGGTTGACTTACCGAAACAGGCCAATCTCTGTCTTACATGCGCTTAATGATGCACACACATGCAATGTCTCTCGCTCCCCCTCCCTCTCTGCCGTGCGGGCGCTACAAGGTTTGGTGCTTTGCCCTTTGTAGTTTTTGAGACAAGCTAGAAACAGTGCAGTGTCCAAATTACTTAATTCGTAATTTGAGGGTCTTTCTAAAGAGTCAGGAATTCACTGTTTGCTTTGTCATGTCAGCTCCGGAAGGCCTTTGAGACTTCAGTGAAGGTTTCAGGAGCCAAAGCACACGCACCAATGGCCAGCTTTACAGAGAACAGCGCCAGGTTTAGGAAGACGGCAACAACAGAGGCCACAGAGCTCCACAAACTTCTGGGCAGCCAAACGAATCTGAACCAGATCACTTAACATTACAGCTAAATCATTGTACTGTTGAAATGTGATACTTACCTATAACATTAAAAGTTCATTCAACAATTGTTGAGAGAAAACTCTACTTTTCTCTTTACTATTTTATAAATATTACCTTTGTAGACCTAGGACCACATTTAGCATGTGTGTAATTTTCAAATTAATTATATTAAACTTACAGGGAGGAGATCCAGCACCTAGTAGCATAGTGTGATGACAATAACCTGGAACTTAACACCAAAAAGACCAAGGAGGTCATTGTGGATTTCAGACATGCTGGCAATCACACTCATCCTCCAATTTACATCAACAGAACTGCATGTTGAGCGTGTACCCAGCTTCAAGTGCCTTGGAATACACATCTCTGAGGACCTCACCTGGTCTCTGAACTCCTCCATCCTGATCAAAAAGGCACAACAGTGCCTATATTTTCTGAGTGCTACAGGATACTGGAAAACTTTTACCGCTGTACCATTGAGAGTATCCTCACAAGCTGCGTCTCAGTGTGGTACAGCAGCTGCACAGCTTCAGACCGTAAAGCCCTTCAAAGGGTAGTGAAAACCGCCCAACAAATCATCGGTATTAAACTACCCACCTTGGAGGACATTTTCAAAAAACGCTGTTTGCAAAGGGCGAGGGGCATCATCAAAGATCCCTCTCACCCCAACCACGGACTGTTTACACTTCTCCCATCGGGCAGACGTTACCGTTGTCTCAGAGTCCGAAGAAATAGACTGGAAAATAGCTTCTTTCCCATGGCTGTTTCTGCACTGAACAGCTGATATGGTGTTAACAATCACCACTGTACTGCCAATTTTTCTTCTTTTTTGCACTATTTTGCACCACTTTACTGGTTAAATCATGCATCCTTGCACCACCCAAAAACTATCATTACACTTGTGTGTCCATCCATATTTATTCTGTCTAGTCTGTGTATATATAGATGTATATATTCATAATGACATTCCTTTTGTACAGCTATATCTGCCATACCACTTCATACTGTATCATACTTATATAAAAACCACACTATATAAACCCTTATTCAGTTATATGTACATATTACTACACCTTCTGTATAACCTCATACCCTTATTTATTACACTGCCACTTGTAAATAAGCCATCTATGCACTTCTGGTTAGATGCTAACTGCATTTCATTGGCTCTGTACATGTACCTTGCACAATGACAAAGTTGAATCTAATCTAATCTAAACAGGCATCATGAGTAAAAAACAATTTCACATTGTCAAATTGGGTCGTCATTTACAATAAACACCTCTTACCTCAACACTTATGTCTTCATCTTCTTTCTAAGGGTCCCAATAATGGCCAAATCCCAACCAAATAGATCGCAACAATAGTTTTCAAGAACTGGGATAGCATTCAATTGTTTTTAAATGTAAAATAATCTGTCTCTTAAAAAAAAATGTGTGTGTATATATATATATATATATATATATATATATATATATATATATATATATATATATATAAATGCAAATTTCTTGTAATGAATCATTTTACAAAGGAATATTTTTTTGAAAAAGTGGTTTCAGCTATACAGGGAAAAAGGAAAAACAAAATGAAACATTAAAGTTAGCATTTTTATTATTGAAAATTTTAAACAAAAACAATCAATAAACTAAATATTTACAGGACTCTCCTGAAATGTGTTATTAGCAGAAAGGGCTTTTCACACTGTTTTTGTCTTCCTTATTTATTTATTTTTTAACACTTTTGCCTTTCTTATAGTAAATATCTTAATTTTTTTTCTAGGTTTTAGTATTGATTGTATTTTATAAAATGCACTACAGCCTTCACACGAATTCAGCCAACCAGTTTTTTTGTCCTCTTTTTTTTGTCCTTTTTTTTTTTTAAACAAAGTTAAATCAGACAAGTTCAGGGTGACGGTTAGTGTAACTCCGCCCCCCTCAGCAGCAGCAGCAGCTAAAAAAGAAAAGACAAAGTTCAGCCTCCATTGCTTTTTCCCCCTCTTCTTCATCACACAGAGCTATTAGGAAGCAGTTCATTTCCTCCTTTTAAGACCACCCAATCACAGCTCTGGATTCTGTTTTCTTTGCCCTGTTTAACAAAATCAGGTGGCAGGAAAAATGGAAAAAAAAAAAAAAGAATAATAAACACAGCACTTCATTCTCCAGCACAAGGTATAGAGTTTCTCTCAACATGGTACTTGAAGGGTTTAAAAAAATATAGAGCTCTGAGCAGCTTTTGATACTCATGCTGGTGTAGCGACACACTGTAGGCAAAGTGTAGGCAGAGTTTATTGACACCAAGCTGATGTCAAAAACCACAGAGACTATAACGGAACAAGATCTTCAGATGACTTTATCCTTGTGGTGAATTATGTCATTTTCATTAAAGTTTTGGATCAAAAATCATTCAATAGCATAAAACCAGGGCAAACATTTGATCTGAAATTCAAATTTTCATCCATGCTCAAAATTGCATCTTGTTCAAACTCCCACAAGAGTGGAAACTTGTGAAAGGAGCCAGGGCTGTTTAGCTGTTGTCTGATTCGTCCTCAGCTTCACGGAGCCATGTAAAAAAGGCGGTGACTGATTTGAGGGCAACGCCCTTGCCTTGCTGCTCGGCTGGATCTTTGCTTGACTCCC
The DNA here is from genome assembly GCF_022655615.1 of Tachysurus fulvidraco. Classification (NCBI taxonomy): domain Eukaryota; kingdom Metazoa; phylum Chordata; class Actinopteri; order Siluriformes; family Bagridae; genus Tachysurus; species Tachysurus fulvidraco. The sequence goes on along the minus strand of NC_062528.1, from coordinate 3,816,304 downwards.
ACTTGTAGAATCCATCCTCCTTAATGATGTCCTCGTCGTAGAGTATGTCGAAAAACATCCGCAATAAGTCTAAACATGCAAAAAATGTAAATAAAATTCAAGATTAGTAACATTCACAATGTACCAGAAAGCATTAAAAAAAGACTTGTATACAGGCGCATCTCAATAAATTAGAATGTCGTGAAAAAGTTCATTTATTTCAGTAATTCAACTCAAATAGTAAAACGTGTGCATTATATAAATTCAGTACACACAGACTAAGGCCATGTCCATGTTCATTTGAAAACGTATTGGTGTGCCTAAAGTAGTTCAAGTCTTTTGTACTTTTAACTGTGGCTCACAAAAAAAAATCGCAAAAAATTAGAATTATGGTGACATGCCAATCATCTAACCAACTCAAAACACCTGCAAAGGTTTCCTGAGCCATCAAAATGGCTCTCAATTTGGTTCACTACGCTACACAATCAGGGGAAGACTGTGATCTGACAATTGTCCAGAAGGCAATCATTGACACCCTTCACGAGGAGGGGAAGCCACAAACATTCATTGCCAAAGAAACTGTTCACAGAGTGCAGTATCCAAGCATGTTAACAGAAAGTGCGGAAGAAAAAGATGCACAACCGACTGAGAGAACCTGAGAGAGCTTTGAGAGGCTTGTCAAGCAAAATCGATTCAAGAATTTGGGTGAACTTCACAAGGAATGGAACTACACATCAGTCATGGCCAGCCCGAGACTCAAACCCACAACCTTGACTCCTCCCTCCACAATTACTTGGCTGATGTCACTCGTTCCACACACACATGCTCGTAAAAGTGGCCTGATCATGTCTCAGTTCTTGGTTTGGTTAGAATTCCAAAATTCCAACTCATAATTCCCACTTATCTAAATGTAAATATCAATCAAGTGTACTCATAAGAATATTATGCCACACCCATTAGGTGTATGAGACACACTCACTTGGCGGCTGCTCCATCTGCACCATGAGGCTCTGTAATGCATAAAGTGCCTGCAGCTCCTTCTGCTCATCCTTAATGTAGCGCTGGAGCAGCTTGGCCCTCTGGGAAATCTTTTTAGAGTCAACTTTATACGGAGTTTCGCCTGTTCACAGTAAGAGAGAGAGAGATTTATAATAAATGTACATAAAAGAGGTTTGTGTGTTACTTAACTGGCTAGAAAAGAAAGATTTATTACACGACTCACAAATGATAGCAGCCTGACACACAGAGGACATCAGAGCTCGAACGAAGGTATTCGACGAAACCTGCTGCTCATCCAGGTTTGCCTGAAAGAGCAAAGTGATGTCACCCATGAAATTCACACATCAAGGTTATACCATTATTTTCACAGATTTACACACACACACACACACACACACACACACACACTACCTCCACCCAGTTGAATATGTGCTGGTTGTCGGATTTGTCCTGCAACAGTTGGTCCATCTGTTTCGAAAGCTCTTCCGTACTCAGTGATTTCCTACTGCTACCAACTTTTCCATACCCCTCCCCCAGTGTGTAGTCCACTCCCTACATGAACGTACATAAACACACCATTAAAGTTTTAGCCCATCCGTTAAACATCATAGAGACAAGAGCAATTGAGAAAGCAAAGAATGACAAGAATTGAAGGAATGAGAGTGAGAATAGATAAGGAACAGGGGAGGTAATAAGGAAGTGATTTCTTGATCAAACCTTCTCAGTCACAAACTTATTCACGTCTTCATCCTCAGACAGGAAGTCCTTCCAGCTAAGCCCCGCCTCCCTCCACATGTCTCCAACCTTCTTATGGCTCTGTACATATAAAGAGAAGTGTTTATAATGAATACACGATTATATTCACTGATTCTCTCTCTCTCTCTCTCTCTCTCTCTCTCTCACACACACACACACACAGAGAACATACCATTCCTTTGCAGAGCAGGGTGAGGAGGTGTGCTAGTAGATCTCCAGCTTTGCCAATAGGTACCAGGGGCTTAGACACTTCCCTGTAAATCATAAGTCACAATGTAGTCGATTTTCCTGCTGCATGCTCAGTCACGCTGTCTTGTGAAAATATGTTGAACTGTGTGACTCACCTAAAGAGTGAGCCCATGGAAATCCCACCCTCATGCAGCAGGGGAGTGATCAGTTCAGCCAGGTAAACCCAGATATGAGGCACATCAATAGCCATGTCCTCAGCCACCTCCAGCACCTCCATCAGGCTGAAAACAAACACACACAAGAGAAATTATACCATATATGTACATTTTTACCATCAACATCGATCTTTTATTGTCTCTAAAACACATTTGAAGTCTTCCACTGACAAGTCTCAAACACACACACGTGCACAAACATCCACACAAACACTTTATCCTTCTGAGGACATTCCATCGATAATTACTAACGCTTCTAAATAAAACTGTTATACTGCTAAATGTTTACCTTTACTAATAACCTCAGTAGACACATGCACACACATGCACACACACACACACACCCTTTGTAGTACTGCTGCTCAGACAGCATTCCAGCTTTGACGAGTTGGTGTAGTAGTAAGCCCATGTGCTCTCTGGCGATAGTGCTGCGCTCCAGAGTCGACTCAATTCCAGTCCTCACAAACAGGTAGAGCAGTGAGGCAGAGTTCATCTCGCTCACACACTGCAACGCCTCCTGTTGGATGACAGGACACCACACCAACGTTGTATGTGCCAGCCTTCATGTAATGCTGTATAAGTTTTAAGTGTGCGTATAAACTTTTATATCATTCAACAAAAACAATTTGCTAATTGATTATCAGGCTTAATGTCAGGCTAGCATTAGGCAGCAGTTGGTTGCGTTGATAATCACGCCTATACATCAGTGCATAAAGGTTCAAGTTAGACAATGTTGTTATTTCCAGTCAAAATTGCTGTGTGTGTGTGTGTGTGTGTGTGTGTGTTTGTGTGTGTGTACCTTCATGTCATTAATGTGCAAGTACTCCTCAATGATAGCAGTGGATTTCTTTTCGAGTTCCTCAGGGCTTAGAGCCGGTTTAGACGGAGCAGGAGGTGGTGTGGAAACAGGTTCTCTCCTCACTACACACACGTAATGACATTATAAAGTATCAACATGAGGTAACTGTGTCTGTGTGTTACGAGATAGATATGTAGCGGAGTTCAAGTGTCATGTTGATTGTGGGTGTGGCCTGTCTGTCCTTAAATGTACACATCACTGTATAATATTGGTTTAATGTGCATTTCTGGTAAATACAAGATTCTAATGAAATTCTTTGGATCGTTGTGTCTGATTTGCATACGAGATCCCAGACCATTGAATTTCTGTAGCTCCGGCTGTGATTCAGGTTTATATCAAGGCACCCGTTAAAAACGTAACTGTTTCCATAGTGACTCCTCATTCCCAGGGATTTGTATGTGTCGACATGGTGATGTTTTCAGTCAGAGGTTTATTTATCATTGATGGAATGAGTCTCCAGTGTCAGTGCTTTATAAAGTCTTGAAGATTTCTGATATCTTCAGGATAGAATAGTTAAAGTTTTGCAGGTTAAATGCAACTAAAAGCAGTTTGGGATTTGCTGTTTTTGGAGAATAATTCATGTAAGGATTGTGCCATATAAAATTGTGTCATATAAAAAATTAAACACCGTTGTGAGGATACTGACCGTTGTCTTTGCTGGGTGCTCGTTCACGCTCTCTCTCTCGTTCACGCTCTCTCGCTCGTTCTCGCTCATCAGTCATGCTGGTGACTCGCCGTACCGTCTCGACCGGTCTCTGCTCCCACTCATCTTTTTCTCGGCTGAAGCTGCGCTTACTGATGCTGGGTCGGTTTCGGTCTGAACCACGTTCAAGACGGTCACCACGGTCGCCACGCTCTCTACTCAAGCTGTTCCTGTACAGTGAAAGAAAAATTAAAGGTTGATTCCAGATAAAGTCCAGAATCCTCTTATCTCACTGCTCTAACTCTATTAGAAAGTTGAGATTGCTTGCTGAGAGAATGTCTAGAGGGTGAAGAAAGAGCATGATCTCTGACCTTTGTGGGATTCTTCGGTCTGTGTCCATGTTGGAGGAAGATGAGGAGGAGGAGGAGGAGGAGGGAGGCTGCTGGAGGGCGGAGAAGCGATTCAGTGTGCTTGTACGGCTCGAGTCTTGAGCTGCACCATCACCACTGGGTTTAACCCCAGAGCCTCCACTGCTCCCTTTTCCCCAGCTGCCCCAAGATCCTTTGCCACCAGGTGCAAGTAGCTGGTTGTTAAAGTCCAGTGATCCAGGCTGGGACATCAGAATTATAGCAGTTTGTTAATTAGTATGTTAATATGTATATTCAATAGTATCTGATATATTCATTATAATATGTAATTCCAAAGAAAAAAAAAAGTGTTACAGAGAATCTGGAAATGGAAAACTCGTAATGTTAGAAAATGAATACTGAAGTCTCAGTATTAAATGCGTTTTATATTAATATATTAACAGTTTTCTTAATGTGTTTACTATCAGGAAATCATTCACTGTACAAGTCCCTGTAACTGCGCTGTTACTATAGCAACAGTAGCGTATTAGAACGAACAAACGTTCGTTTAAACCTGTCTAGAAAAGTAAATAAAGACCTTATGACCAGACAGGATGGTGGTGATGAACAGAGAAGATCACCATCGAAAATAATGGAAGTTCCTCTTACTAGGAAACATAATAATGGCTATAAACCAATCAACTACTAATGATGATAACTAATAATCCTAACTGAGGTGATACCTTGGTGATCTTGCTGAGGCGACTGGTGTCAATGGGCCGGTTCTTGGTGGAAATGGGAACCGTGTTCCAGCCGTCGTCTGGTGGTGGGTTGCCCCGGTGTGAGGCAGGGCCAGCACCTCGAGGGCCCAGGGTCACACCTCCTCCGACAGGTCCTCGTACATCCTTCTTGGAGAGGAGCTGCTGTTGGACTTTAACCTGCTCTCGCTGCTCCTCCATCTCTGCGTCCTTGTGGATCTGCTCGATTGTCTTAGGGCCCTGATCTCCCCGCCTGGGCACCCAGTTATTCTAAAATAGGGGATAAGCAATCGTAAACAAGAAAGTGAGTTCCTGATATTTCTGGTAACTGTGCTACTCTTGAGTTTACAGTAGTGTAGTGTGTTAGTACGCTCGATTTAAGCTCTTAAGTCGGACATCTGACTAGAGAAATAAACAAAGAGAACGCCTTTCCACACAGAAGTCCTAATCTGAAATTTAGGAATGTGTCTTTAACTGCAAATTCCTCAAGTGACAACAACACGGACTACACAGAAGTAGATAAACATCACTAACTACACAAATCACCAAGCTTATTCAGTTAGATTGTGGCCAAGATAAAACAGTCATCTAAATTCTGAATTCCCACTTTAGAGTTAAGTCAACACAGCGTTAGATCTGAGAGAAGATAATCCCAACCCGGATGCTTCCCGTCAGTACAGTTTCGTGTCAGTACCACCCCTGCACAGAAGAGGGCAATATTTTTAACACCAGAAATCGAGTTCTGGAAAGTCTATTTTCATAATGATTTCTATGTAAATAAAAAGAAATAACACAGCTAGCCTGAAACGTGGCCCAAAAAGGTTTGGGCTGTTTAACAATTTAATTACTGAATTACTACAAGAGTTCTATATACATTCAGCACACAACCACTAAGGCATTTGTATCATTTCAAAGCTAAAATGCTCATAACCACCTACCTGAATTAGGTTTATAAAAAAAAAAAAGTCAGTTCTCAAATGAAAAACGCACGGAAAATCCCAAAGGTCTGCTATATGAAAAAAATAAAATAAAATTAATAGAAATCTGTGAAAGAACAAATTTCCCAGAAAATATGGAATGTAAAGAAACAAAAAAAATAATCAGTAGGCTGAAATTTACTGACAACACCCATCTGTAATCTTACACACACACACACACACACACACACACACACACACACACACACACACACACACACACACACACTTAAGCAGAGTTTACATAAAGTTTCATTTCTGTGTAAGTGCTAGAGACTGTGAAGTCACTAGTCACTCTAGCCCTTCCACAGAAATGAAACTTTGGTTGTTTCTAAGAAGCTGGTGTGTGTGTGTGTGTGTGTGTGTGGGTGAGACAAAGGTCAATGACAGAGATAAGGCCGACAGGAACTCCACACACATCAAATATACACACATTTATATACAGCTGAAGGACTGCACACTAATATAAAATATAAATTAGAGAAACAAGAAAGCAGAACGAGGGGCAGAACCTAATGCAGTGGTATGAAGAAGCCGATTGGATATCAGAAAGAGATGGACACCTGTGAGGGCTTATGGTGCAGTGTAACAGTGCACACACACACACACACACACACACACACACACACGCACACGCAGCGCAATTCCCTAATGTCCTTTATTGGTATTCCAATACATCTATTAATTCAAATTCAGGTTTTGTTCTTTATTTTTTTTGCAACCGTTTTTCTAATTTTGTAAATTTTTTGTATCTTAAGTTTTAGAAAATGTTTTGAAGACTTCTTAGTAATTATAATATCTATATTATTCACCCGTCTCAGATCGATGACGTCCTGAAGCATGAATCGGATTCTGGACGATGTCTTCCTCTCTTTAATGATCTTCCCCATCTGGGTAAAATACTGATCCATGCGAGGCTGGAAAAAAAAAACAACAAAAAAAAAAAAAAACAACTTAGCTTTCAGGCCTGAAGCACTCTATTAATCTGGTGGTTATCTTAGATTACTTTTTATTATTTTTACTATTCTTTGTGTGTGTGTGTGTGTTACCCTGGCCTTCTCGAAGTCCAGGTCCTTGCCGATGGTGGACAGCAGTCTGCACAGACACTCCAGGCTCTCCTCGTCGTGGTTTTTCAGCAGTTTGACCACGCAGTCATGCATGATGTTCTCCGTAAGCATCTTCAGCTTGAACAGCTCGCCAATGAACTTGATGTTGCCGAGCGAGCGCCGCCGTGCCGTGTCCTTTGCCTCTTCTAGCTCCTCCTTCAGATGCTGTCGGACATCCTCCTGCAGAGGGGAAGGAAAAAAAAGAAATAACAAATAAATAGAGTCAGAAGTAAAGGATGAGTTTTTTGTACTCATATAAAAAGTCAATACCACACAACAATACTTTACAGCACTGCACAATAACCTACAATACTCCATGTGTCACAGTCCACAAGTGGTGTTCAGTATTGCACAAAGTCCACAATATACTCAGTAGCAGTGCATAATACTGTCCTGACAATCATGTAAACCATGCAATAAAATGTGCTTTCAGTGAAGTACGAGTGTGTTTGTGTGTGTGTGTGTGTGTGCGCGCATACCTCAGTGGCAGCATCCAGCTCCTTTTGTTTCTTCTCAAAGATCTCGTCATCATCCTTGTCCTTCTCGAATTCTTTCTGGCAACGATTTAACAGAAGCTTTCGGAAATTCACCATGACATTGGGCTTATCGGAAGTCGGCACTTTCAACTACAGAGACAGAGACGGAGACAGACAGAGAGATCATTCTACGTTCTGTGATGTTGACTCCCAGATTAAGAAAATGAAGTGGTGTCTACTTTATAAAAAGACACACAGACACACACCCCCATGAGGCATCGGCACATGTTAGCGTACGCGACAGAGAAATTGGGCTCAGAGATGGCCTTCTCGAACACGAGGTCGATCACACCCTTTAGCCTCTCCTCTGTGTCAATGGTCATGTCTGTGATCTGTTTCATCAGTGGCTGGAACATCTGAGGGGTCAGTTTATTCAGGACGCCTCGCACACGTCGCAGTAGCTCCCGTGTCTTTGAAGTCTCTGCGTCATCGACTTCAACTCCTCCACCACCACCACGTCGCCACGCATTCTCTGCCTTGCTCAGATGAATATCATCATTCAAGGACACGCCAGACAGGACGATCTTCCTCGGTTCCTTACGGGAACTGGACTGACCTGAGCGCCTGGGTCCCGGCAAACCCATAGCCTGGACATAGACAGAGTGATGGAAATAAAACAAGAAATTAAATAATATGGAGGTGATAAGATAAGCAGAGGAATAACAAGAGTATATAACAGGGGCCTTTCTTCAGTTCTACATGTGTAATGCTACATGTTATTCAAGCTGTGATTGGTGGAGAGACTGACCGGGCCACGCCCCCCAACTGGCTGTCTTCCCAAATTAGCGAATGAAGGTGTGAAGTCTGGACCACAGTTCATCCTGCTCAAGTCTAATGGCCGCAGAGGAGTTTTATTCACCTAGAGAGAGAGAGCGAGAGCGAGAGCATAAAGCGTGAGAATAAAAAAACAGCCAGATGAAATTAGCGTTAAATGTCTTACATGAGCACCAATGGCAGGCACCCAAATATAATTTAACATGGCAAGCAAAGCACGTTTATTATTCAATATGCTCAATGATATGATAATGAGAAAACAAATTATGGGTGTCTTAAAATGTAAAACACCTACTTACTGTGTGTGTATGTGTGTGTGGGAACACACGTGTACACACCGTACCTTATCCAGCACCACGTCGCTGATTTGCGGTAGCCCTTCTGGTTTGTGCATGCTAGCGCTGATGAACTGGAAGCCCAGCAGAAACACTCGATCATATTTCTTCTTCTCCTCAGGGTTCAGAGGTTTCCACTGTTCTGTGGGGACCAGAGAAAGACAAATTCCATCACACACCCAATGTTTTTACAAGAATTTAACGAATATAACGGGAGAGTAGCATACTAACTAAAGGAATGTGCGATTTTTAGTAACACACACCCTGTTTGTACTGGTACTTCTGCTCGGTGGGCGTGGCCGGTGCCGGACTCCGTCGTTGGAGGTTTTCAGCATCAAGCTTGTCTTCCTTCTCTTCCCATGTCTCTTCCATGTCTTCTACAGGGGGTGGAGCTACAGGGGCAGGTTCAGCCTGCTCTGATTTTGTCAGAGGCATGGGCTCTGGCTTTGGTGGTGGCTAATTTAGATGGGGTGAGTTATGATATAAATGAATATTTGTCAACACACACATGCACACACAAGCAGACACGGTCACGCACGCAGACATGCACGTGCACACACCTCTTTAAAGGCATCCAGCACATCACCAGTCTCCTTCTTGTTTAGGTCCTTCAACTTCCTCTTCTTTTTTGGCACAGAAACGGCTGCTTGAAGAAAAAAAAGAAGGGTCAAACTACATAAAAGCATCATCACAAAAACTATTTGCTACCAGTTCAATTATTAGAATCCTTTTTACCTTGCATAGTGCTGTCTGGGGCAGTTGTTTGTGCAGGGGGCGTGTCCTCTTGTTCCTCAGCAAGAGTAGGAGGAGAAGGTGGTGCTGCTTTAGCAACAGACACAGGCGCAGCAGGACTTCGGGTTTCTTTGTCGATTGGTTCTGGGGTCTCCTTAGCAACAGGACAAGGATCCTCAATAATGGTTTCTTTGACAACAGGCTCGGTTGTTTCTGTGGCAACTGGAGGAGGCATCTCCTTTGCAACCAGAGCCTCCGGGACAACAGGAGGGGGGGGTTCCTTGGCAATTGGTGCAGGGATCTCCTTCACAGCTGATAACGGGGTATCCTTGGCAATCAGAGATGGGGTTTCTGTGACAACAGGAGTAGGTGTTGGGATAGGAGCTGGTGTTTCTTTGACACTTGAGACAGAAGTTTCTTTGACATCTAGGAGTGGTGGTGTCTCGCTGACAACCTGAGCGGGGGTTTCCTTGAGGACAGGAGAGACAACTTTGGTAGTCCGTGTTGAGAATTCCTCGAAAACAGGTGGAGCCTCTTTTGTGATGTCAGGCTCAGCAAGAGGGCTGACGTCTCTGTTGGCATCTGCGGTTAAACCGTTTACAAACTGCAGCTCCTCTGGCTGTGCGATTGGCGACTCCAGTGCTGGGTCAGCTCCTGAAGCCGGAAGAAGTACAGAAACTGTTGCCGGTCCTGCCCCATTCTCTGTAGAACCGCAAGAAGGAACCGCAGTTGATGAGGATTTCAGCTCCTGCTGTTTTGCATCTTTGAGTTGTGTGGCTTTATCCATGGTAGGAGGTGGGGCATCAACTGTGTCACTGATTGGGCTGGTGGGAGGGGGAGTGGGCGGAGCATCTGGGATAGGGATTTCCCCTGGGGGAATGGGGAACTCTAGGGATACTACAGGTTTTACCAGGTCGTCTAGAACAACAAAAATTAGTTTTTAGTTTTAAAGACAAAGGCAGCAAGAACTGTTCATCTTTGCTGTTCTTAACAGCTGTTTGCATTTCACCTGGCCAGATTCTAACGCAGGATCAAACACAGAAGTCAGATTAATTTGTTTACATTTTGTCACTGCCCTCCTACACAAACACAAACATGACAAACTGCATTCAGGGAACTGCTGACACATTTCCAGTCCGAATCTTTCGGAATCTATTGGCTGATGCTCAATCGAAGCTCTTGCCACATGTCATAGGCACAACGTCGTAGAAAGGATTTCAAACAATACTAAAACCATCAGAGCGTATTGGCAGACTAAGAAAATGACGTCTTGGAAATTCTGGCTAAATTGTGTGGTGTGCGTTTAGAATAAAGAAAGGAAGAAAAATATGAAGGCTGAAAAATAAGAGATACGATTAAAGCAAAGACTAAAACTAAAGGCAGATGGTAGTGAAACTGGTACGTGGCACCAGACTGAGAAACTACCAGCTGTGTGGGGGAGTGTTAATCATTACAAAATGCACACAGTGATACCCTCCTTACCTCCCCTGGCTGCTGTGACAGGAGGCGGGGCTTTCTCACCATTCGACTGTGTGATGGCTTCGCCGTCTGACATCGTCAGGGCCGACTAGGATGGAGAAAGAAAAAGAAAAGAAAAAAAGAGATTTGTTAAATGATAAAAAGAAGCACTCTTGCAAGATGTCTGTGTCCATTTTTTCGAATGACATTAGTCAAAGTTGCAGCGTTTCACTGGCTTTTTCTATGTAATGAAAGAGAGCGTTACCTGTGGAGGTGTAGGGGTGGAGGCGCTTCGGCCCCCAGACATGATCTCTTCAGTGATGTCTCGGCCTCCTTGATTAGGGTCTCGTATCCTTATCTGCGTGGAAAGATAGTATTAACCTTCCTCTTGTGCACGGATTTAAAAAAATAAAAATAACGAGTGAGAGTGAACAAATGATAAAGAAAAAGAGAGAAAGGAAAGGAGGATTGCCGAGGAGTTGAGCGAGTCCAGTTAGAGTTATTCTGTGCATTCTCTCTCTCACACAGACAAACTACATAAAGTCAGAGAAAAGGCTAAAACACACAGAAATCCAGCAGCTGTTTGTTCATCTTACCTAACTCCAGTGTGTGAAAAGCTTGACCCAATAGTTTTCACAAACACACAAGCATGAGCCAGCACATTTGCTAGCTGCGCTAAAGGCCTGAAGGCCTGTCTAGTCCTCGAGCCAGAGTCCAAACCCAGCCCGACTGTGTACACACACATGCCCTCACCAAAATATATCACACACACCACACACACACCCTAAGCCTTCAAGCTCTCTCACATGCTCAACCACACACGCAGGCGCAGAGAGGCACACAGAGAAAAATTAGACAGAGTGTAAAACGGGAGAGAGAGGTCTTGTGAAACGAGTGCCATGGAATGTGTACACACCCACTGAGTGAGAGACAGACAGACACAGAGAGAGAGAGAGAGAGAGAGGGGCAAATATGGGGAGGATATTCCCCTTCCGGGACAGAGAGTGGGCGGGAAAGGGAGTCGAGCCACGTGGAGCTGCTAAGCTGTGCTGACTTGTCCTTCTCAAACACACACACACACACCATAGACAGTAAATGCCTATAATGGTAGCATGACTGTGCAGTATCATGACAGCTTGCCCCCCCCCACACACACACACACACACACACTTTATCCCCCCCAGTTTTCCTCCCTGTTCTGTCACTCGTGTACCTTCGTTTCTCCCTCTTCTTGTTCCGCAGCAATAACACACTTCAGGCAGCATTCAGAGGGGGGATGGCGATCAGGGTTGTGATTGTCCAGTGGGTCAAAGTTCACCCAGTTAAAAGTCTACCAGCTGCACGTCCATCCCCAAAAACACCACATTCATACAAGTAGCGCAGCATTTGCTCAAGAGATTAAAAAACTGCATTGGTGCTTTTAAAGAATTTTAAATAAACAGGCAACCATGCAGAACATTAATAAACTTGACTGAATCATGCCATTTCACCAGAGATTTGCCATCCAGGGCAGCAAGAGTCTAAAAACATCTGGAGTAATAAGAATACTAGAGATAAAAGACTAACGTATAATAGACAAGCGCCGGTACAGTACTACAGATGCTAGTAAAATGACCAGAGCTCAAAGACTAGAGTAGAATAACTACAGATCAAACACTAACGCATTGTTACTGCTACAGATGAAAGACTAGAGCATTAATAACAACTGATCAAAGACAATCACGTTACAATTACAACAGATCAAAGACTTGAGCATTAATAACAACAGATCAAAGACTGGAGCATTAATAACAATTGATCAAAGACAATCACGTTACAATTACAACAGATCAAAGACTGGAGCATTAATAACAACAGGTCAAAGACAATCATGTTACAATTACAACAGATCAAAGACTGGAGCATTAATAACAACAGATCAAAAACTGGAACATTAAAATGACTACAGATCAAAGACTGGAGCATTAATAACAATTGATCAAAGACAATCACGTTACAATTACAACAGATCAAAGACTGGAGCATTAATAACAATTGATCAAAGACAATCACGTTACAATTACAACAGATCAAAGACTGGAGCATTAATAACAATTGATAAAAGACAATCATGTTACAAGTACAACAGATCAAAGACTGGAGCATTAAAATGACTACAGATCAAAGATTAGAGCATTAAAATGACTACAGATCCAGGTTTGGCGCATGGGTGTCCAAGCTTATCTGCAAGGTGTGGGTGCAGGTTTGCATACCAATCAAGCAGGAGCCACAGCTGATTCCACTTGTTCAATCAGTCGCTTCAATCTTGGCTTTAAAGAGACTCAGTTGTGGCTTTTGCTTAAAAAACCTGCACCAACACTGGACCCGCATGGACTACAGAGAAAAGACTAGAGCATTATTACTTACTAGCACATTAAGATTATGACCGATCAAAGACTTCAAATTTCACGTGTGCAGAGAAGTTGTGCAGTAACGCATAACAGAAGTGGATGACAGATGCTCACCGGTTTGCGTTCCCGTTTGGCCGGTGCTGCATGCTGTGGAGGAGGCGGGGCTTGTTGTTGCTGGGGGGCGGGGTTCATGAGGACAGGTGCCGTGGCTACAGGAGGCGTGAACTGGGGCTGAGTTTGGTAGTAAGCTCCAGCTACAACACAGTATAAACAATTGGGGCACAATCATGACATTTTACCCACATATATATACACATTATATATATACAGTGATCCCTCGTTTATCGCGGTTAATGGGGACCGGAACCCCTTGCGATAGGTGAAAATCCGCGAAGTAGGAGTGCCCCCCCTAAGAATTTCCGTATGTGTGTGTGTGGGTACAAAATGTTTAAAATATGTATATTTATACTTTGTATATATATTTTACTTTAACTATAAAACCTTATTATACATTCACACTCTCTCTCTCTCTCATACGATACGTATTATGGTGTTCTACACTCACTAATGACAGTAGCATTGTAAGGGCTTAACGAAAACACAATACGCGAGACACAGTTGACAGCGTGAACGAGAGTGGCGAGACACAACAAGGGAAGAAGCTGGGAGGGGATGCGATGATGCGCAGCCAATCAGCTCAGATCTCGTGCCGGGGGCCAATCACGTGCCTTGTCTGAGTGCCTGTAGGTATGTACAAAGGCTCTGAGAGAGTTTCTCTCTTTGTCTGACATCCTGGGGAACAGTTTTTATTTTTCAATGAATAATCTTTAAAAAAAAAAAAAAAAAAATCAAAGATGCACCGAGGCCGCGAAACTTGAACCGCGAAGTGACGAGGGATTACCGTATATAAAATGTGTGTTCTGTATATTAAAAAAAAAATATGTGCACCCCTCTCTACAGATTTGCAAGCACACAACTGTACAGAATGCTTGTGTGAGCTTTAGCACAAACATATACCCCTGTGCACAATGTGAGAACTCGAGTGTCCTGTACACAACCCAGCTAAACACATTTGGGATGAGCTGGAACACTGACAGCACCAAAGACCTCCTTACCCATCATCAGTGCCTGAACTCATTCAGCCAGACGAGCATCAGTGATCACAAACCCCCAGAGCCACGCTCCAAAATCTAGTGCAAAGCCTTTCCCACAAGAGTGGGGTTTATTATATCAGCAACAACGTACAATAAAATCAGCAAAAGGAGAAATAAATCTGGAACGGGATGTTTAACGAACATCGGAATATTCAATAGACTGCAGGTCACGGAGGTTAAACAAAGTGTATAAATCATTGTTTAAGTTTCATTAGATTCATGATGTCAGATGTGTTTATTTTAAACATATAAAAAAGAGAAACCTTTTACAGTATAGCAAGATGGAACAAATACAGCTTGGCGAAGTTTAAATCTTTTTGTTTGTCCGTTTACAACTTTATCTGCATGTTTAACAAGAAATTAGATTTTTGGGGTGTTACCACAAAGTTTCATGTGGTTTTGACATTTATTATTTGGGAAAATTACCAGTTTGAAAATACTTTTTTTTTTTTTTAATTAAAAGTGTGACGTGTACTGATATATAAACACACACACACACAGTGGGGCTTGAAAGTTTGGGCACCCCAGGTAAAAGTTTGTATTGATATGCACAAAAAAACAAAACAAGAAAAGATGGAAAAAAATCTTCAAAAATCTTCAAATTACAGTTACATCAATAAACATTCTTTTATTTCCATCATTTATACTTTCAAAATAACAGAAAACAAAAAAATGGTGTCTGCAAAAGTTTGGGCACCCTGCAGCGTTTATAACATGCATCGCCCCCTTTCTAAAGCTGTGACCTGACACTGTCATGGATTGTTCTCAATCATTGTCTGGAAAGACCAGGTGATGTCAATCTCAAAGGTTTTAAATGCACAGACTCATCTGACCTTGCTCCAACAATCAGCACCACGGGTTCTTCTAAGCAGTTGTCTAGAAAACTGAAAATAGTTGACGCTCACAAAGCAGGAGAAGGCTATAAGAAAATAGCAAAGCGTTTTCAGATGCCAATATCCTCTGTTCGGAATGTAATTAAGAAATGGCAATCATCAGGAACAGTGGACGTTAAAGCAAGATCTGGAAGACCAAGAAAAATAGACAGAAAGAACAGCTCACAGGATTGTGAGAAAAGCAAGTCAAAACCCACGTTTGGCTGCACGATCCCTCCAGAAAGATCTGGCAGACACTGGAGTTGTGGTACACCATTCCACTATAAGGAGATACTTGTACAAATATGGTCTTGGTGGTAGAGTCATCAGAAGAAAACCTCTTCTACGTCCTCACTACAAAAATCAGCGTTTGACGTTTGCAAATGAACATATAGACAAGCCATTTTGGAAACTCCGATGAGGTTAAAATAGAACTTTTTGGCCGGAATGAGCAAAGGTACGTTTGGAGAAGAAAGGGCACAGAAATTAATGAAAAGAACCTCTGTCCAACTGTTAAGCATGGGGGTGGATCAATCATGCTTTGAGGTTGTATTGCAGTCAGTGGCACAGGGAACATTTCACGAGTAGAAGGAAAAATGCCATCTGTGAAGAAGCTGAAGGTAAAGAGAAGATGGCTTCTACAAATAGATAATGATCCTAAACACACCTCAAAATCCATGGTGGATTACATCAAGAGGCATAAACTGAAGGTTTTGCCATGGCCTTCACAATCTCCTGACCTCAACATAATTGAAAATCTATGGATAGACCTTAAAAGAGCAGTGTGTGACAGACAGGCCAGAAATCTCAAACAACTGGCAGACTTTTGTAAGGAAGAATGGGCGAAGATACCTCAAACAAGAATGGAAAGACTCTTGGCTGGCTACAAAAAGCGTTTACAAGCTGTGATACTTGCCAAAGGGGGCAGTACAAGGTAACTCTGCAGGGTGCCCAAACTTTTTTTTGAAGAAACACTTTTTTTCCCTATTTTGAAAATACAAATGATGGAAATAAAATCTTTTTTGACATATTATAAGAATGTTTAATCTGTAATTTGATGAAGATTTTTCCATCTTTTCTTGGCTTCTTTATGCACATTAATAAAAATTACCTGGGGTGCCCAAACTTTCGAGCCCCACTGTGTGTGTGTGTGTGTATATATATATATATATATATATATATAAAAATAAATTTCTCTATGTATTCCTCTCTCTCTTTCAGACACACACACAAACAACCTGATGCGGTGGAGGCCACAGTGTGGAGCAGCAAAAACTCAAGACTATATTTAGTCATAATCACACATGGAGAGAAGGAGGGCGTGTGCGCGTGTGTGTGACAGACACAGAATGAAACCAATGAGACGAAGCGAGACAGACAGGAGGAGACAGACAGACAGGGAGAGTGTTTTTGAAAAGGATTTAACTAAAGCCTAAGAAACAAGTCAGAGAAAAGGAGGAGAAGACTAAGAAAAAGCGAGAGGACTGGTGAACGTGTAGAAGACATACAGACACAGAGACGTACCATTAGTAACGCTGCTGGAAGCTTTGTTCCCCATCCTCTCCGCTCTCTCTCTCTCTTACTTTCACAGCTATCCTAACTATTCCTAACTATCTTTCCCTCTCTCTCTGCTCTCTGTCTCAGTTAGTCCTGAGTGATCCACCAGGAGTGAGAGATTTGATCTTCAGAGACGAGAGGGCTGGCATTTTCTGCTCTGTGTGTGTGGTGTGTGTGTGTGTGTGTGTGTGTGGTGTGCGTGCACGCATGCATCCCTCAGCAACCTGATAAAAATAACTCCACGTGAAAGTGTGCACGCATTTACATGCTCATCATACCGGCTGCCACATGACTGACAACTTTAATTTAAATCATAAGAAAAAACATCAGCACCTGCTAGTGGCCTGGAGGGTAAAGCAAGTAATGTGATCATACAAATGAGATTATAATTCATTTATATGGAATAAAAACACTGTCAATAATAATCGAACGTAATTCAAAGCATTTGTGTGTAAATTTTAATTTTTGCGGAGTTGGATCCCAAAATCTACGGCCACGACAGTTTACAGATACGAGATTTTGCGTGTTTGTTCAAATACAACTCCAAAATGTACGACTATAACAGTTTATACACACAACGCTTGTTTTCACAACACCTCTTTTTCACACACGAAAACGGTCTGCGAAACAATGTCAAAAATACGTCATCACGTTCACAGGCATTACTATCGATTCCACGAAGTGCGCATGCTCCCCGCCCTCTTTTAAACCACCGGCGCCAAAATGGCGGATCAGCAGCCAAGCGCTCACTCATCGTCTCAGGTAAGTTGTTTTTTCCTTCCAAATTCGGACATGTTTAAGGGTTAGTTATCACTAATAAGTAAGTAAGATTAGCTCTCAGAGTAAGGTTACATTAGGTGCTTAAAGAATACAGCTGGAGGTCATCACTGCAGTCTGTAGCGTGATGAGATAGGCCTACATAAAAGAATTAGCAATTTTAAGTGTTAACTTACTAACAGCTGTGTACATGCACTGGAATACACAGGTCATGTAATATGTGTTCACTGCTTAAGTGTTAAAGTCATATTTTATTGTTTATCAGGTTCCATTAGGTGACATCTTGCACTCAGCCCAGAATCTGGTGTCGATGTTGACCAACACCGTAAGTGTTGGACAACAGAAAATGGGGAACCAGTCCAATATCAGTGGACAGTCAGCACAGGAAAGAATGTCCAAGTCAAATGGGCAGTCAGTGCAGCAGGAAATGGCTAGGTGTGAGGTGTGTGTGTGTGTGTGTGTGTGGGTGTCTTTTATGTAGGCCTATCTCATCACGCTACAGACTGCAGTGATGACCTCCTAATCAGCTGTATTCTTTAAGCACCTAATGTAACCTTACTCTGAGAGCTAATCTTACTTACTATAGTTAACCTATATCTGTAATATTACTCCTCTCTGTTATTAGTGATAACTAACCCGCCATTTCGGCGCCAGTGGTTTAAGAGGGCGGGGAGCATGCGCACTTCGTGGAATCGATTCATCTTCCCTCGGATAGTAATGCCTGTGAACGTGATGACGTATTTTTGACAGTTGTTTCGCAGACCGTT
Source organism: Tachysurus fulvidraco (assembly GCF_022655615.1). Classification (NCBI taxonomy): domain Eukaryota; kingdom Metazoa; phylum Chordata; class Actinopteri; order Siluriformes; family Bagridae; genus Tachysurus; species Tachysurus fulvidraco. The sequence continues at coordinate 3,798,124 of NC_062528.1, read as the reverse complement.
TTCGTGTGTGAAAAAGAGGTGTTGTGAAAACAAGCGTTGGTACATTTTGGAGTTGTATTGAACAAACACACAAAATCTCGTATCTGTAAACTGTCGTGGCCGTAGATTTTGGGATCCAACTCCGCAAAATTCAAATTTACACACAAATGCTTTGAATTACGTACGATTATTATTGACAGTGATTTTATTCCATACATTTAGAATGCACTCACTGTAACACTGTATTACTGAATAAATACTATTAAGGAATTAAACTAACATTCAAATAATAATTCAAAAATATCAATAACATTTAATGCGATTCCAAATGCATCTGATTCTTCAATATAGTTCTCTCATAAGTTTAATGAGCTATTAATTTGTTGCATAATTGTACACTACCATGTTCCTGTATATATGTGTGTGTGTGTGTGTGAAGTGGGGGGGTAGGGTGAGTACACACCGTACTCAGCAGGACTGCTTCCAGGATAAAAGTTTGGAGAACCTGCGACCTGATACTGCTGAGGAGAAACATATGAGGGGCGATACTGAAAGAAAGAAAAAGGATAAGAATGGTTAGCACCAGAAAATATTCTCTCTATATTGTTAGACTTTACCTAAGCCTACACCTCATGTAATCTAAGATTTTTTTATTTGTCTTCAGATAATAAGCTTTAGCCAAACAATATAATCCTGATTGGGCCAAATGCTTATTCCCCATTTTACAGAAATCACACAATTACAAAAAAAAAAAAAAAACCCTGAGAAGATGCACTAGTTTTACTAGCATTAAACACACAGGGATTGAGATCAGGACTCACCTGGCCGGGAATGTAGTAGGCGGGCCCCTGTGAGTTAGAAAAGCTGATTGGCTGCGTTGGGATCATCATCATCTGGGAGCCTGGCTGGAAGACGTGAGGGCTGTGTGTCCCGTGTGGTGGAGGGATGGGCCGTGGGGCGGAGCTTGCCTGGGCTCGAGCAGGGTTTGTGGGTAATGTGGGCCGAACAGGGTAGAACGGCTAAACAGAGACAGACGTTATTTATTTCATAATTGATTTTCACACAAACCCAGAGACATTCTGTGTTTATTGTAAAGAACAATGAAACCAACACAAGATTGAGTTCACAATAACAAGTAACAGGAGCTTCATTTTCATGGACCGGTGTTTGTGCTTTCTGTCAAACACCAACAATATTGAAAGAAAAAAAACAATAATACTGCGTAACAGTGAACAATGCAAAGAATGATTCTCTGACACACTCGGATTAACTTATTTTTTAACACAATTTTTTTTTACTTAAATAGTTTAATAGATTCAATGCATTCGATTCTTGAATTGATTCTTTAACACACCTGATACTTTAATCTTTAACGGATACTTTAATGAGCTTGATGTTTTAATGCATGTGAAACGCCAATTAATTCTATGATGCACCTGATTCTTAATTGATCCTTTAACACATGGAAACCTTTAACTGATTAAATACTGCGCCTGATTCTTTAATGCATACAATTTATTCTAAACTGATTATTTAAGGCAATCAATTAACTAATTGATTGATTCCTTAATTCACCTAATTTTTTGATTGATTTGTTAATGCAGCTGACAATGTAAATGATTCTTTGAAGCACCTGTGATGTTTTCAGTGACCTACCTGTCGGGTCTGGGCTGTAGGGTTCATTGGAGGAGGAGTAGGTGTAGCAAAAACCATAGATGGGGGAGGAGTAAGTGAGAAGTTAGGCTGGGGATGAGAAATAGGTGGATTATACTGAAGTATGAGGTTATGATGTGAATCTATTTACACCTGTCAGGAAACATCTGGCCAGATCTACAGGTGCATCTCCATAAATTAGAATGTCGTGGAAAAGTTCATTTCTTTCAGTAATTCAACTCAAATAGTGAAATTTGTGTATTATATTAATTCAGTACAAGTTTAAGTCTTTTGTACTTTTATTTGTGATTATTTTGGCTCATATTTAACAAAAATCCACCAATTTACTATCTCAAAAAATTCAAATACTTCATAAGACCAAAAAATAAACATTTTTAGTTAATTGTTTGCCTTCGGAAATTATGTTTATTTACAGTATATGTACTCAATACTTGGTTGGGGCTCCTTTTGTGTTAATTACTGCCTCAATTCAGTGTGGGATGGAGGTGATCAGTCTGTGGCACTGCTGAGGTGGTGTGGAAGCCCAGGTTTCTTTGACTGTGGCCTTCAGCTCATCTGGATTTTTTTGGTCTCTTGTTTCTCATTTTCCTCTTGACAATAAACAATAGATTTTTTATAGGGTTCAGGTCTGGTGAGTTTACTGGCCAGTTAAACACACCAACACCATGGTCATTTAACCAACTTTTGGTGCTTTTGGCAATGTGGGCAGGTGACAAATCCTGCTGAAATATGAAATCAGCATCTTTAAAAAGCTGCTCAGCAGAAGGAACATAAACATTCTCGGTAAACGGGTGCTGTGACTTTGGTTTTCAAAAAAACACAGTGGGGCAACACCAGCAGATGACATTGCACCCCAAATCATCACAGACTGTGGAAACTGGACTTCAATCAACTTGGGCTATGAGCTTCTCCACCCTTCCTCCAGACTCTATGACCTTGGTTTCCAAATGAAATACAAAACTTGCTCTCATCTGAAAAGAGGACTTTGGACCACTGGGCAACAGTCCAGTTCTTCGCCATTTTTTTAGCCCAGCTAAAACGCCTCTGACGTTGTCTGTGGTTCAGGAGTGGCTTAACAAGAGGAATTCGACAACTGTCAAATTCCTTATGCCAGATTTCTTGACACGTCTGTGTGTGGTGGCTCTTGATGCCTTGACCCCAGCCTCAGTTCATTCCTTGTGAAGTTCACCCAAATTCTTGAATCGATTTTGCTTGACAAGCCTCTCAAAGCTGCGGTTCTCTCTGTCGGTTGTGCATCTTTTTCTTCTGTACTTTTTCCTTCCACTCAACTTTCTGTTAACATGCTTGGATACAGCACTCTGAACAGCTTCTTTGGCAATGATCATTCTTAATGATCATGAGCCAAAATCATCACAATTAAAAGTACCAAAGACTTAAACTACTTCAGTCCATGAACATTTCTATGACATTCTTATTTATTGAGATGCACCTGTATATTATATTAAGTATTAGGTAACCTTACTGGTATCCTCTTTACCTGGGGCAGGTTAGGGGAGGGTGCAGGGAGTGGGGAGGAGGACGGGGGTCCTGGTACTTTATTCATTTCATCTGGATCCACGTCCAGGTCGAGCTCAGTCACCTACTGAAAAATTCTTCAGAAAGAGAAATGAAACACAAATATATTAAACAAAACAGTTTATAACAGACATCTGGCCACTCATTTTATTTCTGTTTAGGACAATAAAGATAGCTAATCACACGGGGGAAAACAATGCCATAAGATTGTGTGAGCATTAAAGCAATTCAGTGTGATGACAACTCAGTTTTATGAGATCAGATTCAGAAATGATCCGAGTACATCAGCAGCCACCAGATCATTGCATAATGTCAAAATATACTTGGGAAAAACAAACACACACACACGACTCTAATCACATGTGGGGCAGCTTGGGAAATGGTGGAAGAACACTTTGTGCACCGATGAGACCTTTGGATCCATAGGGGAGACACCGACATGAGAGTTCATGTGTCACTTGTCAGTAATCTGTTCTAATGAACGCTAACAAACTCTGTTTCTGTAATGCAATCACCATCAAAAAGGGTAAAATATGGGGTTTTGATGTGCAGGTATTTTTTATTAACCAAAGTGTGTGTTTACACACACAAAAAAAAACAATAATCATTATAAATTGATAATCAGGAAAAAAAATTATGATTTTATTTTTTTAATCAAACACGTTACAAATTATTTTTTTTGTTTTTATTAAATCACATGACTCAATTTCATAAACCCTCCCTATCAAGCAGGCGGATGCTTATAATGGATCATCGTTTTTGATATGCAATATCCATGCTTGCTTTTAATCGTCTCTTTCTGTATGAGCATACTGCACATTTCACTTAATTTCATTATGTTTGTTAATTCTACATATTGTACACACATATTGTACTGACTATATGTATGAGCAAATTGCACATTTTCACGTCAACTTATTATCTATATCTTTATCTGTATAATTGTTCTGCAATTTCTGGAGTTTGCTCCTAAGAATTTCACTCACCAAGGCACATGTGCTGTGGTGATGTGACAATAAAAGTGTCTTGACTTGACTTCTGTGGAGAAAACGTATTTAGAAAAAAAATCAAAAACTGTCAGCCACCTGCTTGGCGTAAATAGCCCAAAAGAGGGTCTGTCGGAAGCAGAAGACAATCGATTCTTATCCATTCTTCTTTACAACTCATGCTTTTCCTGTTTAATTTGTTGTGTTTAATTTTCTGCCCACAGGGACCACAATCATGAGAGAAAAAAGGAATTTATAAGAGAACAGAAAAAGAAACCCTAAAAAGAAGACAGAATTTAACAGCATATTATTAAATAGCCAAAATTAATGAAAGGAAGTAAGTAACCGATTTAGAGAGAACCAGAGAAGAATGAAATAGAAGGAAGACATGAGATGACCACGTGACCAGGCTTACTCTCAGCTAAACCACGCGCAGGTTGAAAGCCGGCAGAGTCGATCTGTTCTAGTAAGGGAACCGACTCATTTGAAATGAATCAATCACATCTGATTCAACGTTGTACTGTGGTGGGATTATTGTGTATAAATTCATTTCTGCCATTTTGTAAATGAATAATCTAGATTTGTTTTAAAAGAACTACACTTTAAACAGATGGATTGTTCATGGTAAATAAAAAATGCAAGTTTAATTTTTTTTTTAACATTTATGATTTATAGCTCAGTGAAGACCAACTTTGAATTTTAAGAGCCATAAAAGATAAAAGATTTCCCATTTCAAACTGCACATATACAGACCACACAAAGTGGAAGCATAATAAAAGTCAGACATACAAAATAAATTTTTGCAAACTTGCTCTTTTACTGATTATTCAATTTGCATGTCTGAGCCACTGGTTCATAAATTAACCAAATACAACATATACACTCACATCATGTGAAATAAAGCAAATTTAGACCGTGGAATGTTATTTGCTGTAAAACAAATAAAGTATCGTTGTACGGTTAATTATTATACCAATATACAAAAAGCCACAAACATGTTGATACAATTTGTGAACTTGTGAACCGATTTACTCGACTCCTAAAAAGAACCGATTCAACAAACGATTCACCGCTAGTCACAAGGCTACAGAATGAACAAACCACAAATCTGTGTTAAAACATTACATACCATTGTGTGCCAGTAACTACACACTGTTATTCCTTAACCTGTACCCTGGTATATTAGAACAGCCTCGTTTTAACCGCTAATGTGTTAGAAATGATTTATTAGCGAGTTAGCCTGGAATTATGGCCTTCAATTCGGGGTTAACGTTAAACATGTCGACGTGTCATCCTGGGAAAAGCCAAAAAAAGTGCATTAGAGTAACAAAAAACTGAAATATCATGGACAGACAACCTCATTCTGCAGCAACGTCACTGAAATCAAGCCATAAATAAAGCAAAATAGGCAGGAGCTAAGAGCTAACTCTAATAACTAAGTTAGCTAGCTAGCTATTAATAGGGGTGGAATAGCTTCGTCAGTTAGCTTCAGGTTTTATGTCAATAAAACACATTTAGACTTGAATGTTAAAGGTGACAGCTGTAGAGTCGGTAAAACCGAGTTAAACAGAACCAAACTGATTTGGTTTGAAACTTGATATAAAAATGTTGCTTATTTTGGACGCGTTTGAAACTTAAGAGTTTATGCTAATCGACACTGGATTAGCCACAAAGCTACTTGTCTATAAAGCATTATTTATGAGGATGATGTCCATGACAACCGAGAAAAACACCACCAAAACATAAAGTCGTGTTTTACTTATATTATATACACAAGTACAATGATGTAGTTAATGCAGGCATTAAATAAAGAGATAAATAAAGTGACCGTATGTTAGAAATATGACCAAGTGGAACTGAATTAAAAGCTTTTAATAATAAAAAAAAAAGTTGTTTGTTTAATGTTTGTTTAGTCGGTCCTTCTTGTTTTCCCTCTAATATTAATATTCCTCCATGGGTTATTAGGTTATTATCTAGTTAGAATTTCAAGCCAAACAGATCTGAGCTGCGCGAATCTAAAGTATTAAAAGTAAATAAATAAACAAAATGTACAAAAAAAGTGTCGATCATAATAATCATAATAATAATAATAATAATAATAATAATAATAATAATGATCCGTCGTCCTGATTATTCAACTATTATTAGATGATTAATTCTAGCCCCAATGAGGCCATTAAACCGAATTTATTTTTGTTATTTACGGTAAAACAGTTTAAAAAGTGGTGATTGTAGACTTTTAAGGAGTAATAAATTAACTTCAGCTTTTAGCTTTGTGTAGAATTTGTTCACTATCCTTTTATTTTATAGTCAATATGTTTATGTACTGAGAAAATAACCTCTCTCTCTCTCTCTCTCTCTCTCTCTCTCTCTCTCTCTCTCTCTCTCTCACACACACACACACACACACACACACACACACACACACACACACACACACACACACACACACACACACACACACACACAATAATAATAATAATTATTATTATTCATTTCTAGTAAATAAGTTTCTCTACATATGACACGCAAAACACCAATAATATCCAACCTCAAATTAAAATTATTACATTCATAATTACAAATAATAATAATAATAATAATTAAAGACAGAAACAAATAATAACAACATTGTAGAGAGGGCAGGCTTTACCTTTCTCCTTCAGTCCGTAGACCGGACAGACTGATTCCTCCTTCCGGAAGCCGGGACATACAACATCCGGCTTAATCAGACTAGGAATTCCGTGTCACATGACAAAGAAGCAGGCACGTTGGCACTGTGCAACTAACTGATGCATTAATCTCGTAAAAAAATTATATATTCAAGATTACAACTTCCTATATATATGACTGTCTTAAATTGTCCCCCCCCCGTGAAGCATAAATCAATAAAAAAAATACATTTTTTAAAATTAATTTAAAAACGATAGCACATCTATTTAGTACAGATCTCTTAGATTTTTTTTTAGTGTTGTACGTTTAATGAAGTGAAACAGATATAAAGAAAAACCAAAAGTATAGATTAGTTAACAGAACAAATATTCCAGTGTTATTTTTTTTGTGTGTGTAGTTATTTTTAACTGCTTTTAAGCAGATAAATACATAAATAACTATTAACAATTAATAATAATAATAATAATAAATAACAATAAAAAATAAACAAATAAATGACAAACAAATTAATTAATTAAAATAAATTAAAATAAAATAGAATAAAATAAAATAATTATTATAATACATCCTGGCTTGTCATCACCCATTTAAAATAAAATTTGCTTATCTTCGAGTTGACATTTTATCAGTTAGGATACAATCCAGCAGACAGATCTTTTATTTATGTATTTATTGGAGTTTGGAATGTAGCAGTAGTAACAAAACAATCCAAACTATGAACATAAGATCGCTAATTAAATTAGATATTTTGAGATGAGTATTTTATTGCCATTTTGCAGCATTCATTCATTCCATTCATTGCTTATCCGAACTTCTCGGGTCACAGGGAGCCTGTCCTGATCTAAGGCGACATTGGGCATCAAGGCAGGATACACCCTGGAAGGAGTGCCAACCGATCGCAGGGCACACACACACTCATTCACTCACACACTATGGACAATTTTCCAGAGATGCCAGTCAACCTACCATGCATGTCATTGGACCGGGGGAGGAAACCGGAGTACCCGGAGGAAACCCCCGAGGCACGGGGAGAACATGCAAACTCCACACACACAAGGGGTTGGTGGGAATTGAACACCCAACCCTGGAGGTGTGAGGCGAATGTGCTAACCACTAAGCCACCGTAGGTTTGTTTAGTCAGTTCTCGGGTGACATGTAAGCAATGGCGCATGTTCTAACTTCTAAGTTTTCTGTTGAATTTTAGAACAGCTTTTTTTACCCATTTTGTTTCCGAACCTGAAATTGTGTGTGTTTATTCAGTACGGTGATAAACATGAAATGTCCACAATTTACTGACCACATTATTTCATTTATTTTTTCACATCATAACATTCAGTAAAACATAACAAAACTAACAAAATGGGGCAAAATAATTAACCAGAGCTGAATAAACATGTTTGTTATGATATATTTTTAAAAAAAAAACTAACAAACAACGAAGGAAAAGATGTTGAGGTGCTGTTGAGATAAAGTCACCCATCGTGGATCAGAACATGGCGCAGTCAAGGTCCCGAGAACAAGTGTGAAAGTAACGCTCTTTATGTCTGTGTGTGTGTGGGGGTCTAGGCATCGAAATTGGGGTTTTTACGCAGGATGACAAAGCCCTCGAGGATGGGCGTAACCGGGATATACTCTTCTGTAGCCAGCTCGGCTCTCTCTCCGTGCGCCAGCAGCACCGGCGTGGTGTGTGTCTGAAAACCAGTGATGGCTTTGGGTTTGCCTGCCTGTCCCACCACATCAACAGCCTGGAGATTAAATAAACAAACAAAAACACAGAGGGATGTGAACTGATATTCAGACATTACACAGATCAGTTTCCTGAGAAATTGGCACACACTGGAATTTAATGCTAATCCTGCGTTCACACCAACAACTGACAGGTTAGCTCTAATTGACATAAGTGTAAGGAAAATTTCTACGTAGTTCAGCGGCGCAGAGCTGTAAATCCAGCACTGGCACAGATCTGAATCAAGATTTTCTAAATATTATTCTAATCAAGTCTGCGTCAGGTCCAAGCCACTGTCTCACAATTCCTCAGATCAATCCTATGTAGTGTGACATTTCTACAAGTTAGTAAGTTGTACTAAAGTAAATAAGAACTGAAGTTTCCTCTGTCATTCAAGACACATTGTTAAAAGAGACGTTTACAAGCAGCAGAGATAACTGGTTCCTCTGGAGAGTTTATGATGCTAATATGAAGTCGAGCGTGTCACCGAACTGAAAACAACAATACTGTACGTGTCACGCCCACAAGACACAAATTTAGTACGAAGTACAAGTGGCTTGTCACCTGCTAGTGTGAAACTAGTGCGAAAATTATAGTAACTTTGTGACACACAAACACGCACCTGTCCCACACGGACGGATACAGGTAGAGGCCGAAGCTCCTCGTCGAACGTGACCAGCATACGAGGCTGCATCGCTGCTACAAGGCCGTATAGGACGTAGTGAGACTTTCCCAAAATAACTGCAGAATAAAGGGAAAAAAATATAAATGCATAAAAAGTTTAATCAGTGTTCGATGCAGAATATTTATACAAATCGACCGAGCTGCACTCTTACTGTTTTTCACATCCAGGAAGGACACCAGGACCGTGAGGAGTCCGGCCACCGCCACCTGACTCATGAGCTGCCTATCGCTGTGGTACGGACACAGCGTCAGCGTCCCTTTACCCAGATGTGTCAGTCCCTGCATTTGTGTACACACACACACACACGTCAGTAAAACTATACTGCAACAATACAGACACACTTTGTGGTTAAAATGTTTTGTTTTGTTTAGTAAAGAGAATAAAGAAAGGTTGCTGAGGTGATGAAGGGTGTAAAACTACTCGGGGAGGTACTGTTAAGAAGAACTAATCGCTGCAGTAACGTCATCGGATTTTACCTGAGCGAGTCGGACCATGAACAGGTTGTTGGGGTCCTTGGCGTGGTACTGAGCCAGCTGACGGAGCATGGCTGCTAGACGAGCGTTGTTGGTACCTAAGGTTTCAAAAGAGAAATAAAACTCAAAGTTTGCGCTGTGTCACATGAACAGGACTTTTATATATTTCTTATTTTTAAAGAGATGACCTGACGCTGTACATTGTAGAGTTGAAATACTGTATATTTAAACATGTTACAATATAGGCGTCATGCGCGCACACACGTTCCACTCACCGCTGCCCACCATGCCCATGGCGAAGATGGAGTTGTGTGAGACCTCGGGGTCGGCGTCATGAGAGAACTTGCTGAGTGTGTCCAGGATGTTGAGTCTGGGGTTGGACACGGAGATGAGCGCTAATGCTAATGGCACCGCTCTGCGTAGGGTGGGCTCCCCGTACCGCAGCTAGACAGATGCAGAGGGGAGGGGATATTTAAGTTGGATCATAAGAACAACATTTAACATAAGTATGCAGGAAGATTAATATTTGTTTTATCCTGATGTAAGTCTAACAAGGTAACAAGTTTTAAAGGACTAACCAGGTGACCAAATGTGCGGAGTGCCATCTCCGAACCGATTTCCTCTCCCATGGCAATGAGTGCAATACCAAGCACGGCCACGCCCTGGATCACAAGCAGTAGAGTGTAAAAAGATTGAACACTTCACTCAAAATCTTCCTTAATAAATATGACAAGGATTTAAATATCTTTCTCTCTCTCACACACACACACCTGGTGTGAGCCCATATCTGCTGTGTTTTCTTTCTTCTCCTTATCTTTTTTGTCCTTCTTGTCCTTGTCGTCCTCTTTGTCCTTGGTATCATAGTGTTCGCTACATATGTGCAACAGCTGTTGAACCTTCAGGACGTTTCCCGAACCTGAGTGAGTGCAGAAAAGCAACATAAAGCAAAATGTTTTTAGTCTGCGTGTGACTCAGGCTGCGTACATCGTTGTTCTTTTGGGACGTTTTTGGGGTTCTAAAAGTCTGTTACCTGCATAAGCACAGACGTCCACGAGTGTGTTGGCGAAGCTGCGGAAAGGCTCTGGGACGACCTGTAATGCTGCCAGAGTGGTCTCGATCGCCTCGCCCTTTCCTACACACAAATATACACCATCATATATTTATTTACTGGTTACTTTCTATATTTATTGTTACACATGCAGCAATAATTGTGTCTGAATTCGTTCCTGTTAGTTCTTGCCAGTGTGGTTCATTTTAGGAACACATTTGTACACAAACAGCAAAACAGCCTCCGCTTCCAAGTTAATGTAAACCTAATTTGAGTCGGGGGCCCAAACGGACCTCGTTTTTAGACTTAGCGCTGTATAGAGACGTTATGCAAAAAAATTCAACATCCCCATTCTGTGTACATTTGTTACAGTCCTATGAGTCGCTGTTGTTTTTACCGAGGTGGTTAAGCCCGAGGCCCAGGGGGAGCCAGCGTGCATACGTGTCCTTAAGCTCCTGCTCGCTCTTCTCCATGATGGTCTGGAGGACGGTGGAGGTAACGTCACCGTTACACGAGCCCACGGCGATCATACCACAAGCCAGAGCAGTCACACCTGCCACCTAATCACACACACACACATACACTTCAACTATTAATAACAGTCACATGTTATTGTACGTTTGGTCTGTATGTGATGATCATACCTCCATGCTGGATTTGGAGTCTCCCATGACGGGCAGAAGCAGCGACAGGACGTCTTCTCTGTTAGATCCTGCATAGGCCAGACCCAGTCTGGGTAAAGACAGAGAGTCAAAGCTTAACCTCTGCAATCAGACCACAGAATCTCGACACAAGCTGAATCCAGGTTTATCCAAAATGGCTACATATTAAACATTAAATCTTGGCGTTACCCAAAGATGGCTCCTATCCTCATGACGTTGCTGTTGTGTAGGACATAGTCAGAGAGGAGGGCAAGAGCAGGGTCACACTCGTTACGAACTCCAGAGTTGACGATACCACACGCCAGTAAAGCCCCGGACTACAGAGAACCCAACACAGTAAAGAAATAAGATCATAAAATACCCTATGTTTTTTTTTCTAAGAAGGACAAGATTATTTGCTGAAAGATCTAGGCCTGTGTGTGTACCTTAATGTAGTCCTCTGAGGAGTAGAGATACTTGTCAATTTGAGTGAGACCACCGTCCACATCCCACAGCAGGATCATACCCAGAGATGCAGCAGCACTCAGCATTCCTGCACAAACACACACACACACACACATTAGTCTGGCCAACCCCATAACATCAATCAATCAAAAACAAACTTCGGCACACAAACATCAAACTCCAACAGTGAGTCAAAAGCAGGACTTTTTATTCTACCTGCTTTCATTATATACAGTATATATATTATATATATATATTATATATATATATAAAATCATGATAATTCCAAAAAAAAGGATATTCTGATCTAGGTTTCCATAGTGTGGGTAACATAACATGTCTGTATGCAGGGTAATGTCTGTCTAAAGCCCTATTCGGACGGGATTAGTTCTACGTGGGGGTAAAGTAATTATTACCAGGGATTCTCGATGATTTTAGTCCCATCCGAATGTGCCATCTCGGTAATCATTACGGACAATGTCAGTAAAGATTGTGGCGACTTTTACCTTCTGTAAAAAGGTCCGGAAAAATGACCTCAGGTAATACTAATCCCGTCCGAATAGATACATATGTACGGTAAAATATGTACGGTAAAATTCCGTCATTTCCTGTCGCATCGCGTTTTGCAAGCATGAAGGCGCTTGAAGAAGCATTCGGTTGCGTTGTAGGTGGTGGGCCAACTCTGTGGCAAACCTCCAGTGTTTTCCACATACCATTTAAAGCAAAAAGAAGATCGAGACCACTCATTAGAGGCACAAAACTTCTTTTATTTAGAAAATATTTTCTTGTAGTTAACATTTGCTCCAGTTTTGCGTTTTTCTTGTTGGCGCCATGTTGTCTGTCTGCGCACACGATAACAGGAAGGAACGTCATACGCACATGACGACAAGGAGGTTACTGTGGTGCGTAAAGCGAGTTACCCCTCCCACTTCTGCTAGTTTTACTGAGATGTCTTGTCCCGTGCAAATTGGCCAATGACGTCCTGAGGTAAAATTGCATTACTCCACGTCCCCACGTAAAACTAGTCCCATCCGAATAGGTCTTAAGTGACTTCATTTCAACACACTGACCCTCATCTAGTGTAAACCACCAGCCAGGTATCTGTAGTGTGAGGTGGGGACGTGCTACTGGAGGTCCTAACTGTCTACAACTAAACAGGGAGAGCAAATAGGTCAAAACCCATCAAGCAGCTGTGTGTGTGTGTGTGTGTGTGTCTCACCGTGGTCCTTGTTCTTGTACAGCCACTTGTTGCCGTCCTCAGTGAGCAGTTTGTCCTGTCCGAATGCTGCGTTAACAAAGCCGTTTACGAACGAGGAGGCGAGGTTCATGCGGGCGGAGTCCACCTGAGAGCCGCTGCCACAGAATCCTGAGAGAAAGAGAGAGAGCAAAATATACACACAAATCAGTCTTCATCTGCATTAAAGAGTTTTCATTTGAATAAATTCAGCAGTGAATTCTGAAGTAACAAAGAAAACATGTAGCCTAAAGTATTTCAAGTTCTTTCACAGATTAGAGTGAAGAGGCACAAAAGCAAAGGATTTCTAAGGAGAATAAGATTTTTTTCTGTAAGAAAGAAAAGAGTCTTACTGTTGTTCTCCAGGTGAGTTTTGTAAATGTCATCTGGCACTTTGGGCTCCATGATGTCCAGCTGTGTAAAAATGACAGGGGGGAAAAAAAACCTTAAATTTGTTGCTCAACAAATTGTGGAAATAAAGATGGTTGTAGAAAATGAACACACCTCACGTGCGAGGGCGAGAAAGTTGCTGTTGAGCTGCACGTTGGACATGATCTCTGTCAGGTCCTCGTAGTCCTCCACATCCTCGTTCAGCTCCAGGAACATGCCGTGTCGACCCAGCATGAACGCCATCTCCTTCTGAACCACACTACACACAAGGTGGCAAAAGTTTAAACCAATTTAAAACATTTAGATTAAAGACGGGATTAAGTTAAGCTTAAACATCCCAACTTTTTGGGATCCATCAAGAATAAAAGTCAAGATTATGTGTGTGTGTGTGTGTGTGTGTGTGTGCTTACATGTCTTTGCAGGAGGTGAAGATGTTCTCTACCAGCTCAACATCATTGAGCATCAGCGCCAGCCTGAGGGCTTCTGGGTAACGGTTGAACTTGCGGAAAATGTTGAGAGCACACTTGAGCAGGGCCGAGTTCTCCGGCTCGGGAACGTAGCTCACGCAGCTGGTGGGATTGAAAATGTGGGTTTACACTACAGAAGAATGATACAGATTTCGTGTGTGTGTGCGTTTGTGTAAGAGAGACAGAGACACTCACCTGGTGAGGTAAAGGCAGACCTTGGCGTAGGCGTTATCGTCGATGTATGTTTCGAGCATGTCAAGCCTCTCGATCTCCATCAGCAGGTCGCAGGCCTCATGCTCAGCGTTGTGCGCCATGTTGTAAGGAACAATCTCCTTCACCAGCTTCAACAATGTCTCCTGCTGCACCTTGTCTCCTTCCTCCAGCTCCTGCCACTCTTTAGCTACCTCACCTGCCAGGTGCCTACACACAAACACACTTATCATATCTGAAGAGTTTACTTGCTTTATTTCTATAGCAGCCTGTATGTGATGTTTAGTACCTGACGTATTCGTGGCCCCAGGATGCGAGTTCCTCCTGTGAGCCGAGCAGGCGGTACTTCAGGCACTCTCTCTCGCCGCTCATCGTCATGGCCAACACAGACACCACGTCAGCACAGAAGCGCTGAGAGCACACACAGACGGCTAAACTGATTCATGTTCTATAACAGCAACTGGATGCTAATGTGCTCGTTCTAACATCTATCATTGTTTCTATAGTAACAGCTCATTCACAGAGACGGACGGCATGGAAACATTAAGGTATAACTGGTGCTGTTCTGTAAAGGAGACGTTTATTGAAGGTGAATGAATTGTATCTCCAGTGTGAGTGCTTAATGTAGACATGCTGGGGTGCTCGTACACATGCACAAACACACACACACCTTGTTCTCTCCAGGTGTCATGGCCTCGTAGATCTCTTTGAGTTTGCTGTAGTGCGGCCGCAGGAACTTGAGCGGTTTGGGCACTGAGGTCATGGACGTGGTGGATGAACGGATCTGGCGACGCAGCTCCTCGAGCGCAGGGTGATGGAGAGACACATCCTCCTCCTGAGACACAGAGCAAGGAGAAGAACAAACATGAGAGGTTTATTCAACCTGAAATCGTGGTCACCTGACCCAAAACTAAAAAAAAAAAAGACATTCACATACACACAATTGCTCGTGTGAAGGTTTTAGTGAGAAATCTGAAATGCTACTTGGTTATTTTGGTCAGCACCATAAACACATGAAGCCTCAGTTTTCTACTTCTTTATACGTCCTGGTCCTGTTATCATTAACAGTTCTTGTTATAGTTGATAACTATTTCGTTCTTTCTTTCTTTTTTTTTTTTTTTTATAAATCAAGTCATTTCAGTTTGCTAATCAGACCAGAACGAGGAAATAAAATGAAAAAATCTATTGATATTTGTGAAAACTCTCTCCTTTCTGACCTAAAGTCTTTCGCCCTGTAACTATTCTCTGGTCAGATGAACTTCCTTCAGCTAAATAACTTATTTTAATGAGCTGGAGCTTGTTTAGAAAACCGGACGACGTGATTCACTCGGTGTGAATCGGCTCTGCTACAGAACGTTTTCCAAACAACCAGCTCAGTTTTGAAATGGTTCAAATCCACTAGTCGACCACGAGCTCTAATGATTCTAAGGAATCGTGACTCCATAACGAATCTTAAAGATTCAGGATGAATTGACACGAGACCAATGGAAGAATAAACATCAAACTTCTTTAACGAAGTTGCATATATAAATGTTTAGAAACATATAAGCACTTTTAACCCAAACTCAACAATAATAAAGTCGGTTTTTCATTCCGTTGTAAATGTGATTAACAGTAAAATATAATATGTAGGTGATAACTAGTATACTTACACTCAATCTCTCCACCATCAGTTCCAACTCCTCCTGCAGCTGCTTGTCCTCCTCTGACTGAACAAATGTCAATAATTAACACACAACACATTGATGAACACCTGAATTGTTCTTTATTAACACATTAGAGCTAAAGAGTGAAAATAAAACACTGCCGTGTCACTAATTCAGTAATTATTCCTACTAAAACTGAGCAGAACGGTGTTCATTTATGATGTTAATGCCGGCTAATAAGTGCCTTCTGTCTTGAAACCTCAACACTAAGACTAGCGGTTCATGCTAGCTTCATGGGCTTGCGACAAAACCCGCCTCCCGCTGTCTGATTGGCTGATTTACTTAACGCTGTCAATCAATACCCGCGCCCAGCCAATAGCAGTAACGATAAAGAAGTTCGGCGTAATACGGGTGTGAAAAGAAAAAACCCAAAGAAACAACAATGCTAGTCAGCTAAGTCATGCTAATTAATTGGTTGTCATTTCACTTCGAACAATCTACGATTCACAGACGGCTTTTTGATAAATATAACAAAATAACTATCTTGATATTTAGTCGAGTTATTTATCATGGACGTAAAATAAACAAAGGACCGCTGGCATTGCGTGTAAAAAGGACAGCTAGCTTGTTTAGCATAAAACTTACATCGTAAATAATTCACTGCTGCACATAATCACTACTAGTAAAGTATAAATGTGAGCTGCTCTACAGCATGTGTAGTTCGCTTGTGTAGAAAATAAAGAGTGAATTAGTATCTGGACGGTGAATTAATGCTAATGCTAATGCTAACACTCACGCTAATGCTAACGCCAATGTTAATGCTAACGCTATGGAGGCAGTGACTCAGGTAAATTAGCCCATGTTCAAGCTCACCAGCTCCTGCTCCTCTTTCTTCTCTTTATCCTTTCCCGCGGGTTGTTTATTTTTCTCGTCCGTCTTTTCTGGTTGGGTTTTATCTTTATTCTTTGACTCCTCCATTATTGCAAAAAAAAAAAAATTACAGAAGATTTATCCGACAATCCAAAATAAACTAACGCAGCCGGGTGTTACGACTTCGACTTCTTCTATCACAGCTGTGCCAGTAAATATCGCAGAATGATGAACCATTACTCCCTCTAACGGCCACACAGAGGAATTACAAGCAACCGGTGTGTTTCGACTTCGAAGTGTTCTATAACACAGATGTGTGTAAATATTGCAGAATGATAAACTATTACTGTTATTAATTGTTCACAGAGAAAATTTAACACTAAAATTTATTAAATAAATCAGTGTTAAACCCTGCTTCTAAAACATAAGTGAGAAACGTTCCAAGGGCAGCGTGAGATGCTGTTAATTTATTTACATTTATTGATATGTTCTCTTTTCTGTAGTATCTGAGGTTACATTTAAATGTGTCACTGTGTTTATGACCAACAGAGAGACCTTCTCGTGTGTCACGTGATTTAGAGATTCAGCACCATGGACACCGCAGCGTCCTTTTTTAAACACAAACAAACACAAACAAACATAAACACAAACACAAACAAACTCAAACACACAATGAACAGCTCTTGAACACACACATCTTATTCAAAACCTTATTAAAAACGCTTTTCACAACTTTTCTGAGGCAATTCATCCTTTTTCCAGCGTCGTAAGTCTCTTTCTCCAAACGGTTATATATATATAAAATGTATGTAATGAAGTTGAAATGTATTGATTATTTAAACACACACACACACACACACACACACACACACACACACACACACACACACACACACACACACACACACATTAAGTAATTTATATAATAACACAACAGCCATAGCCTTTTAAAGAAGACATTGAAAACAGATCATCCATAACACGAGTTCTGTGAACACATAAACAAATCGACTCCATCAGGCGGTGTCTCCACTTTAATATGCAGTTGGTTCACTCAATTAACATTAATTAGATTTTTTATAGTATTATAAACTCACTAAATAGTTATAACATTAACCAAGCAGAGTGAAGAAAAAAATCACAGATTTGTTTTTGTCATATTTACTGAAGCATCTCTTCAATTTTTTTGTTTCAGTTCAGTTTAAGATGTTTAAACAAGTTGCTATGAGTGCTGTGAGAGCTGTCACAAAATAAATAAATTAAGATTAATTTGATCGTAGTGTGTAAGACTATTTGATATTTGCAGCTTGCTTCTGACTCCTGACTCTGAAGCGTCAACGATTCCTAGAACGAAGCCCCATGGTTTCTGTCATGGAATCAGGTTGATATAAGATTATAAAAAAGAGAAATACACTGAAAAAAAAAATGAACAAGACATTTCAGTCTTCAGCACCTGAAACAATTCTCTCTCTCTCTCTCTCTCTCTCTCTCTCTCTCTCTCTCTCTCTCTCTCTCTCTCTCTCTCTCTCTCTCTCTCACTCATTTTCTACCGCTTTATCCGAACTACCTCGGGTCACCTGCAATAAAGAGAGCAAGAGAGCAAGTGACTGGACAACATTCACTCCTTCAGTTCAAAGATGCAGAACACCAGCAAATGCTATTTGTATGTTGTTGTTTTTTTTTTTTTTTTTTGCGTATAGGCTATATCACATGTCAGTTGAATTATTCTGACGAGTTACAAGGTGATCATTTATTTTAATGGAGTCCAGTTGTAAGGGAAATGAATATGTAATTGTAGTTTCTATAGTAACAGCTTACCAAGAGGTACAGGTGATAGGCACAGGCTCCCCGTGACCCCGAGAAGTTCGGATAA
The DNA here is from genome assembly GCF_022655615.1 of Tachysurus fulvidraco. Taxonomy (NCBI): domain Eukaryota; kingdom Metazoa; phylum Chordata; class Actinopteri; order Siluriformes; family Bagridae; genus Tachysurus; species Tachysurus fulvidraco. Next base: position 3,779,548 of record NC_062528.1, on the reverse strand, counting down.
GAGTAGAAAATGAATGGATGAACGAATGAATGAATATTTACTGATTTTGATTTTGTCCACTTGTAACTACAATAACTTTTAAGCTGCCTGATATACTGTATATGTCAGCGTATGTGCCATTATGCTATACAGTAGGGTCCAAAAGTCTGAAATTAAACTGGAATTCTGGGAGTTTAAGCAAAGAAAGGAAACATTCAATATGCAATATACTGTAGGCAATGTTCTACACCATTTAAATTCAGTTCAACTTTATTGTGATTCTATACAGTGCTGTGAGGTGTAACAAAAACGTTATTTACAATGATCATATATGCAAAGTAGACAATATTTGTATTATGAGTGAACGTATTATTCTTTTATGAGCCACGTATTGTGGCTGTGCTAAACCTATTCAAAATACAGAGCTGTACAGCACTGCAAACAGACCAGATATATCAATATGGAGGTAGATAAAATGCTAGTGCAATATTTCTACACCACTATTTAAGTTGGAGTAAATCTGTGATACTGAGGTCAGGATTTTCCTCGGGCCTTCTGTCTTTTTGAATAAACATGTGTTCAGACAACAGTATGGTGCATTTGCCTTAACACTGACAGTCAGCTTGGGGGTTAAAACCGTATAATTAAAGCAAAACGTCAAGTTGATAATTGTTGGGTTGATCTTAAATGTTATACTGATCCTTTAAAAAGACACAACAGACAGATTCATAAATGAATTATTAATGCTTTACTAGAATTCTTCATAAATATTCGTTTAATCATAATAAACATTTAATTCTTGAACATAGAAGACTGTATTCTGTAGGCACATTAATGAATTAATCTTGATATCTGCTGAGGAACACAGATGGTAAATGTTAGGGTTAGAATGTGGCAATAACACCATGAATCCCAGCAGTCCAGGCTGGTGGAGGTGGTGTAAAGATGTAGGTAATACAAATAATTAATAGTGTCAATAATACCAATCAACTATTTCCTGAATGTCAGACAATGTGACAATGTGCATCGCATCTTAAAAAATGTATATCACAAGCATCTCTAGCTGGTTTCATCCTCATGACAACGACACAGCATGTGTGACGTCACAGTTCTAGATTGTTAATTGCGCACCAGAACGCATGTGTTCATTCTGATCGAATCATCCGCAATCAACATCTTGATCGAGATCTGCGACTTTCGACGTTTCTTACGGAACCTACGAGAGACAGAAATGTGAGTAGAACTCGGTTTAATATCCGATTGTTGATGATAAAGGAAGTAAATCGTGTCACCACGATTAAAGTTTCTGGGAAAGGAAAGCGAGCAGGATGTAGTTTAGAAAGGTGTCGGGATGCTGATTTGGGATTTTGTAAAGCATAAAATAACGTGTGTTGTGTGTCGTGCGGCTTGTGTGTTGTGGTGGAGAGATTTACACACGTGTGTGACGTCATGGCTGAATCGGCTCTGATTAAACTTCAGTATTTAGTTCAATCGCTACTGTGATATGTTTAGCTTTACAGCCTTGCATTTACTTTGTTTTTATTGGTTATATATACAGGGCAATGAAGACAGGCAAGAGTGACATTTCCAACCCCCCAGCAACCCCCCCCCCCAACCCCCACCCCCATAAAATAAAAATAAAAAAACTGTTTCACCAGGATCACTGATCCCATTTTAACCAAATACAAAGTATTTGTTCAATTTCCATTTATTAATGTGTGTGTGTGTGTGTGTGTGTGTGTGTGTGTGTGTGTGTGTGTGTGTGTGAGAGAGAGAGAGAGAGAGAGAGATTGACTGGTGATGTTTGATGTGTTTGTTGGCTTTTTAGACTCCTTTATCATTTGTAATGTTGCTCCCATTATATATATATATATATATATATATATATATATATATATATATATATATATATATATATATATATATATATACATATACATATATATATAGTATATATATATAATATATATGTATATATATATATATATATATATATATATATATATATATATATATATACATTCCCATTGTTTGTTGCGTCAAATCTTAACCATATACAATAGTGCTATTTTCTGATTGGTTATTGTGTAGCATCTTTTTTTGATTGGTTGATAAGTGTCAGGCTCGACTAAGAACTCCAGGGGAGATGCGCTTGATTCCTTCCCGGTTCCATAGAGACAGCCGTGCAGACAGATACATTTTGGGCGCTGCGGCTTATCAAATATATGATAAATAGTCAAAAAGTTTTTCTGCGTGAGAAATACAATGTGTGGTGGGACAGCGTGACAAAAGACCAAAATGAGGGACTGTCACTATCTGTTTTTCTATCTGCAATTTTTAGATGTCAGGAAGGAATAAAAGGGAGAAGAAGAACGGCTTGAAGAAGAAACCTCCCAAAACATACTCCAGAGGCGAGCTGGGAGAGAGTGTAAGTGTGTGTATGGGATTGTACTCCAATAATTATTAGATCTGTAGTTTTATCAGTTCTTCATGTGTGTAGCAAAACACTGCATGTGTGTCACTCAGGTTTACCTCATGGTTTGATTTCTTTTCTTACAGATCTTTGAAAGTAGCCCTGATTTCAATCTGGATGACCCCGACATGAAGCTCATGAACATGGAGTATAACAGTCTTCATGATCCACACCTGAAGCTCTTTTTTAATCAGCGAGGGAAGAAACAACACCTGAAAAAACTGGGGCTCATCACGCATGACAACAAAGTACACATTTTGAGTTTTTCTGAAATATGTACATTATTTCATAAGTAAGCTAAAAATCTCTTAATGAACATTGAATTTAGAGCTGAAAGTTGAGAAGCATTTACAGAAAAGCATCTCAGTTTGGAACCTTGTGCTTTATTGCAGGTGCTGTGCACTCTGAAGGAGTTCAGGGACTACATGCGCTACAGAGAGGCTTTTCATTTAAGCTGCGAGAAGTATTTGCTCGAGAAACAGGTAACTGCACCAACACTGACCAGACAGGCATTTTTTAAAATATATTTGGACTGTTTATTAGGTATATAAACAAGCAGAATTGGGTGAAAAAATCAGTAATGGTCAGAAAACCCAGGGTTAAAAACAGGAAGGAACAGACGATGGTGGGGCAGACAGATGAACACAAAAAGTAAACAAAAGGCACATGGAAAAAGTCCGGGTTAGATTCTGACAGTACCGCCCTCGAGGCGCGGCTTCTGAGGTCCCAATCCTATATCAGTCACAATATCAGTGGGAACCATAATCCCTGCGAGATCCGGGTGGGGGGTGGGGGGCGGGGTAGGCACACAGCGAGGCAGGTGGGGGGAGCAAGGCACACGGCGAGGCAGGTTGTGGGAGAGAGGCAAACGGTGAGGCAGGTGGGTGTAGCAAGGCACATGGTGAGGCAGGTGGGGGGAGCAAGGCACACGGCGCCAAAGCCAGAGGGGCCGAGCGACATCCACAGTCGAACAGAAGGGCCGAGCAACATCCCCAGCCAGGCATAAGCACCTAGCGGCATCTCCAGCCGAGCAGAAGCACTTAGCGACGTCCCAAGATGAGCAGAAGCACAGAGCGACATCCCTAGCAGATGTCGCAAGCCGCGGCCAGACTCACGTCCAGAAACCCAGACAAGGAGGGAGGTTGGGAAAAATCCTCCGCCATGAGGCAAAGAAAAAAAAAGACAAACATACGGGCCTGCAACACCTCCACGGGAAAACAGAAAGTGAAGTGTTGTTCCCCGCCGGAACAGGTGCGGGGCAATGTTGCAGGGCACAAAAAAAAAAAAAAAGCAAAATCAGGCTAGTAACATCCTCCGCAGGCAAGAAGTGAGGCGGCATCCCCCGTGGAAAACAAGAAGTGGAGCAGCATCCCCCAACGGAACAGAGGCGGAGTGATGGGTTAAAAAGGCAGAAAGGAAAAATCCAAAAAAAAATTGCTCCCACAATTAGCTGGTGCCAGGCTAGATGCTATCCCGCTGGGTCTGAGAGTGGAGGAATCCTTCTGTCAGAAACCCCGGGGTTAAAAACAGACCCAAATGAAGGATAGTAAAAAAACACGGTTTATTAATAAAACAAACAAAACCGAACACAGACAAAACAAAAGACAAAACAAAAGACAAGGATTCCGCTCTGCTAAAGGCAGTGCGGCATGGCTAATTGCTGAAGACGATTAGACACATAAGGGACAGGTGTACTCAGGCAGGAAGGAATAGACAAGGGCAGGGCAGACACGTGAACGCAAAACGTAAACAAAAGGTACATGGAAAAAGTCCAGGCTAGATCCTGATAGTAATTGGGCATTCTTCTTTGAAAATGAAAAATAAATAAATCATGAATCAAGTAACAAGTAACCTTTGTACTTGACAGACACTGGGAAACCACAGGAGTCAAAACTGGGATGTGACAATATAGTTTCTCTAATAGTGTGTTAAGTATTATAAATTTATGTTAACGTCATCATTATATAATTACATTAATTACATTAGTTGATATAGAACAGGGAGAAGATCATTGCTAGTTGTGAACTCTTCATGGTTAATCATCTTACGGATGTTAAAAATTCATAATGATTTCAAATCCGAGTCACGATCAGTTAACCCGATGTTTAAACACTCTAGAACGATATGTTAAAGTTTTACATACATTGGGTTTGCTCAGGTCTCACACTGTCATTTGTGTTTGTAGAAGTATCTCCTGAAACACTTCATGATGCTGAAGCAGAAAGGTGAAATGCCAGAGACCATCAGTGTTTCAGACATGATTAACTGGCTGATAAACAAAGGGATGGGCACCTTCAGGAAAATGTAGGTTTCTTTGGGTTTCCATAGCAGAACATTGATAGTTCCTGTGAAAAAGTGTTTAATGAGTTTACATCCATCCATACATTGGCCAGGACATTAATGTGAATTTTAAGCTTTAGCTCCAGCATAAATCTGAGATCAAAATGAACACACACTAAAAATGTAAAATTTTCTATCATTTTTGTTTTCTATCTAAAGGTACAAACAAAACATTGAAGCTGGAAGTAATCCATATTATGATGAAGTGGTAAATATAGACCTTTTAAAATATAATACAGGAATAGATGTAGCTTTGACTACAAATTCCCAAACATTTCATTTTGAACTAAAAACTGTTTCCTCAGTTGTGGAAGGTAAGGCAGCATCTCCAGCTGGAAAAAATGTGGAAGGAAGTGGTACGAGAACTCCGACTGGAACGCAGATTTCAGGATAGAAACGTTAGGCTTTCTAAGGTTAGCTAATCTCAATGAATCAGTAACCGACTTAATTATTACTTGATGATTTGAGGTCTCAGTGTTTCAGATTTAACTGTAAAATACTCTGCATGAAACTTTCACCCTGATTCAGAAACCATTGAAAAAGCCTGTGAGAACTGAATTGACTTCAAAGGTCGACTCTACCTCCCGGTCTTTACCACCTCCTGTACTCCAAACTGTACAAGAGGAAAAGGATGAGTCGTCCCTAGCATTTCCTCACCCCAGAGTCTCTGTTGGATCAGTTGGAATAATTAATAAGTAAGTACTTTACTCAAATCGAACACATTTAAAGTAAATTAATTCTTCCTTGACATGTACTAATCCCCTGTGTTTGATGTGTTTTTCCATGTTTTAGGATCTCCAGTGAGTCACCTGGGGAATCTGCAAATGTGATGGTAATGGTGTAGTTTTATGACACAATAAAGATAGATGCAGATCTTCAGGACTGTAATTGTAAAACATCTGAGAATTACAAATTACAAACCATTGAATGTAGTGCCTAAAAGGCTTTCAGTGAAAAGTAAAAAAATTCTTTTGAACTGTTTTTTTTTATTATTATTTCTTTCTTAAACAGGATGAAATTTCATCTATTTTTGATTCTACACCAAAAAAAGGTCCTTTGACCAGCATCCGGTCTATATCTCTCTTGTCATCACCGAGTTCTGAAAGCCCCAAAGATGAGGTTCAAACAGCAGTGTTGGAGGAGTTGAATAGGATTGTAACTGAAATATCAGCACCTTGCTTCATGTTGGATACTGAAGATAGCAAAAATCATCCTGTGGATGACTTTGAACTAGAGAAGGACATAGAGGTGGTTACTTTGGATGATTCCGTTGCCCAAGCCTCAACTTCACAGGTTGAGTCTTCGTCTGTTCATACTCATGTCAGTAGGGACGTCTCGAAAATCACCATGGATAAGGTGATTTCATTTCTGTCCCAGACTGAGGTACATGGGAGCACTCAAGTTTTGGAGACTGAGACTGAAAAACATGAGTCTAAAATCCCCATGAATGCTTTGTTATCAGAGGCGATGGTGAAGGACCTTGTGAAGAACATGGTGGAGGAGTTGGTTCAGTATGACATTCAACAGAAAATGTCCTTTAGAGATGAGCTACAGCCTACAGCTTTGCAAACTTCACAGTTTGGTGATCAGCATGCTCACGAGGGTCCAAGTGACCTGTCATCAGACACATCTGAGAGCCTCTCCTTACCAAACAATCTTACTAAAGATATTGTGAAATCTGCACTGGACAGAGTTTCAGTAGTGATCACTGAGAAAGAGGCACTGTTCTCTCAGCAGAAATCAGACAAGTCCTCCATGGGGTCAGCCTCATCCTCTAATGCTTTAACGGGGGAACTGGATGGATCAGTTGAAAGTCTAACTGACAGCAATAACCCTCTTACAAAACTTGCAAGCCATTTACATTTAGAGACAAAGACAGCTCTCTACGAAACTCTACAGGGAATACAGAGCAAGATAGAAAGCGGGGACCTTTCTGACTTGTCAGCACCGACTGTTTCACCCGAGAATGTTGGGATGATCATGGATCTGATCACTGAAATAGTGAGAGTCTGCATCATTGAAGAAGAAACCAGTGATGTACACTCTCTATATACAAAAGAGATGGGAAATACTCCAGGTGGTGAGTAAAAGAAAATACTGCATACATCATTTTATTACACTGATTCCTAGCTCTAGAAACCCATTTTATTCAGCTGAACTGATTTTTGTCGTTTTTTTCTTCTTCATTTTGAAACAAAGGTCGAAAACGAAGGAGGCAGAAGCCTAAACATGACTTCTTCAAAAGGGTCTGGCGAATGGTAAAGCAAGTTATTACTACCTCTGGGAAAAGATCCAACTAAGAAAGCCCAACCAGTTAGTTAACTCTAAATTATAACCCCAAATGAATGCAATTTACATGATCCTCATATTGACACAAAAACAAGTTGAAAAAAAAAATTCTTTTGATTTGAACCATAACAATTTAAGACATTTAAAAAAATCACAGTTTGACAAATTGTAAATTTACACCAAATTATACACAGAGCTTAAAAGACTGGCTATGAAACATCACTATTCTGATTGGCTAAGGAAGCAGTGCACTTCTGATTGGCTAAGAATGCAGCGCTCTTCTGATTGGTTACAGGGGAAGTGCTTTTTTGTTTAGTTAAGCAGCATCCATCTGATTAGAAGACTACGGATTCAGAAACACGGGATCCTATGTGACCCAGATGAAAATGTCTATCTTTTGAAAATGTCTATGTCACATCTGGCCTGGTCTTTGGGGTTATAAATTACTCTTACAACCAGCTGCATTGTAATAACCTTTACCATTAAAAGAATGAACAATTGAAATAAAAAAAAAACTAATTCAATAAAAAAAGCTGTGTTAGTTGTTTATTTCCACAGATCCACTTGTGTTATCTAATAGATTATGTTATTTGAGTTTATTATTCATTCACTTTTTAAAGAAGCTTTGAAACCTGTTAATCATCAACCAATTGATATATAAAAATGGCAGTATTTTATACATCTTTAAATTAATTAAAACATCTTTAATTTATGTTTTATCACCTGGCTCAATATTAAACAGGATATAATTTAATTGGCTTGTGCCCAGTGGTATTAGTTTATTCATTCATTTTCTACCGCTTATCCAAACTTCTCGGGTCACGGAGAGCCTGTGCCTATCTCAGGCGTCATCGGGCATCAAGGTAGGATACACCCTGGACGGAGTACTAACCCATCGCAGGACACACACACACTCTCATTCACTCACACACACACACTACGGACAATTTTTCCAGAGATGCCAATCAACCTACCATGCATGTCTTTGGACCGGGGGAGGAAACCAGAGTACCCGGAGGAAACCCCCGAGGCACGGGGAGAACATGCAAACTCCACACACACAAGGCGGAAGCAGGAATCGAACCCCAGATCCTGGAGGTGTGAGGCAAACGTGCTAACCACTAAGCAACCGTGCCCCCCTTTTTAAGATATAAGAATTCTTATAATCATTTATGTATAATTTAATATACATTTTTTGACTTGGGCATTTATACTGTGTCTTGTTGCTACAGGTAAGCTATAGCCATGCTACATGTAAAACATGAACTGAAATGGTGAATGAAATGGTAAATAAAATGGTGGCATTTTTCCAATGCACTCCTGTTTGCCAAATCTGGTTCAGAAACCGGCTATTCCACAGCTACAGGCCAGCAGGAATGAAGCAAAAAATTTTTTTATTGATATTCAGGACGTGGGGTGTAAGTTAGGATGTGGAATATAAAGTTCCAAAAGCACATTTGGAATTTGTTAAATCTGTCTATTCTTTTCATGAACTGCAGCTTTGCATGGTGTTGTTAGAATATAATTAATAATAGTATGAATATAAATTAGTTTAATAAATAACTAAATACTACACTTTTACTGAAGTGAAATTGTTAATTCCATAATGTATCATAAATGCAGCCTAGGAGAAAATAATCAAAATCGAATTAATCAAAATATATTAAAATATTCTCTAAAGCAATGTCTCAAGTTTGCACTTTTTTACACTTTACAATAAGAGCTGCTGCTAGATGTTACATACATATTTGCAATGCACTGTGCATGCTAAAGAGAAGCACACATTTTAAAAATCCTCTAAAATCCTTTGAGAACACCCAGGGTGGGTGCGCAAATGCTGTAATAAAATTGATGTGAGGAAATTGATGACAGTCATTTTGCAAATAAATACATCTATGGGTTGATTTCCAAAGATTTCAGTGTTATCGGTGGAGAGAAGGGGACTGCATATGTAGTGTAGCATGATTTTGTATAAAAATGCCACTTATGAACAGTGGTTTGAATCTGGTGCTTTTGCTGCACACAGTACTGTATGTCATCTACTGTGTATATTCCGTTCTGCTGTACCCATCTAAAACACAAAAAAGGTCTAAAGAATATTAATTTAATAATAACAAAAAAGATTGTAGCAACTCTTGTTTTAGCAGGACAAGCTTTTCTAGACCAGTTCATAAGTCAAATATCTAGATTAGCCTGTGCCATTTGCGATGAAACACAGCGCAACCATTTCTGATGTGGATCTTTTTAATCATACATCTAAATTAGACTGTTTCCAAAGTGATGCATCTACTGTATGCCAGATATGACTTCAGTATTAGTATAATTCTTCTATCCTTATATTTTATCCGATTCTATACCATTCTATCATCTATAGCTGTCACGGTCAGCGCACCACACACGCCGCCTGAACGTCAGCGCAGAGAAGCATCTCCGGAGTATTAACTCGCTTCCGGACTACACTTCCCAACATACATCACCCACACTGATTACACCGCCACCTGATCCTTATCACCGCTCGCTATTTAAGCTGCACTTAGGCTCGGTCTCGACTTGATTCTACAGTCATGCTGAGCGGTTTTCTGTGTTTCCGAGTTCGAGTCTGTGTATTGACCTTTTGACTGTTTGCTGCCTGCCCCGACCTTTTTTTTTGCCTGTTTATCGTTGCCGTTTTCTGCCTGCTTGTCTGACTTTGTGTGTGTTTTCATTAAACACTGCAAATGGATCCTCAGCCTTATGACGCCCCTTTACAGGAGACTTCGCCATCAGAAGATCCAGCAGCTGTTATCCAGCTCGCAACCCAACTCCCCGGTCAAGCGCAGCAGCTCGCCGGCCATCACCAACAGCTGACGCGTCTCACCACGCTCACCCAAGAGCTCGCCGCGGCGTTGCAGAGCCTGCAAGGCGTCACCGGAGCACCGAGCCCGTAGACGCCAGGGATGTCTCTCCCGTCCGCCACGCTCCCTGCTCCCGCAACCACCAGCCCCCGACTAGCCTTCCCGGAGAAGTTTAACGGGGATCCCGGGAGGTGCAGGGGCTTTCTTATGCAATGCTAGCTATTCGTGGCACAGCAACCGGCTCTGTACACGACCGAGGACAGAAAGAGAAAACGCCTTCCCCGCCTTCGATAGTTTCCTCGCGCAGGTTCGCACGGTCTTCGACTACTCCGCTACGGGAGAGAGCGCGGAGGAGAGCTTATTGGCAGCGCGATCGTACCGCTGCGGAATACGCGCTGGCCTTTCGCACTCTCGCCGCGGAGACAGGCTGGGAGGAACGCGCCCGAGATTACCATAACGCAAGGGCTTAAATTCGGACCTACAAGCCGAGATGAGGAAAGGGTACTGTCGGGGCTCCCTGAGTTTGGCCACGTGCATTTGTTTATGTTCCTCGTCACGTGTCTGCCCCGCCTTTTGTCTGCTCCTCCCGTCTCCACACACCTGTTTCCCATTGTCATTAATTCAATTCAATTCAAGTTTATTTGTATAGCGCTTTTTACAATAGACATTGTCTTAAAGCAGCTTTACAGAACATTAAACATAGAACAGAAGGTAAACATAAGGAATAATAAAAGGAAAAATAATTAACAGAATAAAAATTCAAGATTATTTTATATATATAAAATTAGTTCACAATCTGTATGTATTTATCCCCCTATGAGCAAGTCTGAGGTGAGTCAGGCAGCAGTGGCAAGGAAAAACTCCCTTAAATTGGTAAAGGAAGAAACCTTGAGAGGAACCGGACTCAAGGTGGACCCATCCTCATATGGGTGACACTGGGGGTGTGATTGTAATATAGTACAGTCAAACAAATGTTGTACTGGTGTAAGGATCATGGACTTCAGATCTCCTTAGTATCACAGAGTCTAGCTGGAGATGTGCCAGGATCGAATGATGGAGATCATTACCTTTTTTGTCTGTTTAACTGTGCCGTGTTGCCTTGTGCAGCGTGGAATCTTCTGTGGTTTTGTCCTGTCTCTAGCCTGTGTTATGGTTTGTGTCTTGTTTATTAAACCCTGTTTTTATTTTGCTATCCTGCTATTGGGTCTGTTTTTATCATGGGCTCATGACAATAGCAAAACTGTAGATTTTATTTTTTTTGTATTTGCATAGTGGTGTGAAAGTGTTCCCTTTCCTGATTTTTTTTTTTTTGGTCACACTTCAGTGTTTCAGATCATTCATAAAACTTAAATATTAGTCAAAGATAACACAAGTAAACAACAGTTTTTTATTAAGGGAAAACAACATCCAAACCCACATGGCCCTGTGTGAAAACTGTTTGCCCCCTGTTAAAACAAAAAACTGTGGTTTATCACACCTGTGTTCAATTTCTCTAGCTGCACCCAGACTTGATTAATGTCACAACTGTTCACAACCAAGAAACCACTTGCCTCAGTTAAGGTCGGTGTTCATGACTCCACCATAGGAAAGAGACTGGGAAAAATGGCCTGCATGGCAAGAGACAAAGAGAAATCCTCCAAGACCAGACAAAAACTGCTGCTGAGCAAAAAGAACATAAAGGCTCATTTTAGATTTGCCAGAAAACATCTTGTTGATTCCTAAGACTTTTAGGAAAATACTCTGTGGACTGATGAGACAAAAGTTTAACTTTTTGGAAGGTGTGTGTCCCATTACATCTGGCATAAAAGTAACACTGCATTTCAAAAAAGATTATACCAACAGTAAAGTATGGTGGTGGTAGTGTGATGGTTTGGGGTTGTTTTGCTGCTTCGGGTCCTGGAAGACTTGCTGTGATGAAACCATGTATTCTGCTGTCTACCAAAAAATCATGAAGGACAATGTGCAGTGTGCAATGTGCAATGTGCAGTGTGCTGTGACCTCAAGCTGAAGCAAACTTGGGTTCTGCAGCAAGACAATGACCCAAAACACACCAGCAAGTCCACCTCTGAATGGCTGAAGAAAAACAAAATGAAAACTTTGGAGTGACCTAGTCAAAGTCCTGACCTGAATCCTATTGAGATGCTGTGGCATGACCTTAAAAAGGTGGTTCATGCTCAAAAACCCTTGTTTCTGAATTACAGCAATTCTGCAAAGATGAATGGACCAAAATTCCTCCATAGTGCTGTAACAGACTCATTGCAAGTTATAAACACTTGATTGCAGTTCTTGCTGCTAAGGCTGGCCACCAGTTATTAGGTTTAGGTGGCAAACAATTTTTCACACAGGGCCATATAGGTTTCGACTTTGTTTTCCCTTAATAAAAACCTTCATGTAAAAACTGCATGTTCTGTTTACTTGTGTTATTTTTGACTAATATTCAAATTTGTTTTATCTGAAACATTAAAATGTGACAAACATGCAATAAAAATAATACAATCGTGGGGCAAACAGTTTTTCACACCACTGTATCGCTATTTTTATTCATATATTTTTATTCTCATCTTATTTTTGTTGTCGGTGTTGTTGTCTTCTGATTCTGATAATATGCCAAGTTATATGCAATTTAGACTCAAATTACCTAGTGATTTCTGTATTTTTCAGTATAAATATTTCCAAGATAGTTTAAAATACAGCCATATTTGGTGCAACATATGTGGGACAATTTTTTTTTAACACATAGATAAGCCAGTGGTTACTGTGCTACATCTTACCAATATTTGCCATATCATATGTGGGCCACTTTAGGCTCACACTCATATTAGCTAGTGCTTGCTGTGCCGTGTCTTTGCCAAAAATGGCCCATACATGTTTTTAGATAACTGGACCATACATGCCATATCATATACATATACTTGGTAATAAACAAAGTCAGAAAATAATTATAAATGAAGTCAGTCCGGTGTGGCAGCAATCAAACACTTGGCGCATCTTACTGGTGAACGACACCAAGTCAGCATAACAGGGTAAGTGCGAATCCCATAGAGCTGTAGCCCACTCCCATAGCCCTACCAGAGAGGAGGGTGATTATGGGCAGATGAGGTTCTGAGTCTGTGGGATAAAATGGGGCATGGCCTGGAGTAGGAGGTGGAGGTGGGGTTGGTGCTGTGTTTTACAGGTCATAAATGTTCTATGAAAATATATCTAGATTTGTAGAGATGGATTGAAGTGCTTGATTGATCTGCTAGAGGTCTTTTTACTGGAAGCTGAGGAGAACCCCTTGATTCTCGACTGCAGTGTCTGAGCAGTGCAACATCTGAGCTGGCTGGATTATTCTATCAGGCTGGCCTCCAGATTGGGAGCGGAAACAAAAGCAGAAAGAGGGAGCCAGGGGCGGTTAACAATATTTTAATGAACACAGTCACACCTTTTTATTAAATAACTCAACAGAACATAAATGGTAAATGAGCACTGGTTAAAAACAAAGTCGTGGGACATGACACATGTTTTTAGGTAATATTGGCACTGGAAATGACACATATGTTTGTAGATAACTGGGCCATCTTTGCTATATTTGCCAAAATTACATAAATATGTGGCCCACATTTTAGGGTGACATCCAGAGAAGACATCTTTGCCTAAAAAGGCCCACATGTATATTGGAATATTTGGGCTATATTTGCTATTTTGTGTGTGTGTGTGTGTGTGTGTGTGTGTGTGTGTGTGTGTGTGTGTGTGTTGTGCAATTTGTTGTGTGGTGTTGGAGATATGTCCAGAAATTTGTGGCATCATAGCTAAATCAGTTCCAAATAAATAGGGCTGTGATGAAAATGGGCTCTCTTTTGAGGCATACTGTAAGTCTTTCATTTACAACATCACATATAGCCTGCTCAATGGAGTTATAAATTTCCATATTTATAAACAGTTGTATTGTAATATCATTAAAAGAATAAACAATTAAACTAAAAATGTAATTCAATTAAAAAACATCATTTATTTAAACAGATCCCCTTGTGTTATCTGATCTGCAAATGACAGCTGAAACAAATTGCTATTAATGTGCTTGTTTAAACACTTTATTCATTAATTGGGGAAGAAATCATTATGTCAGTGATGACCTTTATATATGTCACTTATATAAACTACCATTTATCTCTTCTGCAGTGGACACATTTCACTTGATTGGATTCAGATTCAAAATGAGGCTGAATCCAACCCAAGCAAACAGCTTGGTTTAGAGGTTAAGGTTCTTGCTTAAGGAGTCCTGCTCAAGGCCAGGCTAATAAAAGTGTTGCCATGGCATAATCCTATTTCCTGCCATATATACTGTATATATGTCAGTGTATGTGTCATTATGATTTAAAATAGGGTCTGTAAGAAATAAAAATGCGTAGTGTAAAAATAAGACGATGATGTTGAAGATATTAATAAAGAACAAGAGCCGAGAGAAGACAAGAGACAAGAGAACAGTTTTCCCTTTTGGTAATTTACTGTAAATGAAGTTCCACTTTGAATGTGTATGGAGTGTAAGAACCGAGTGTCTCCCAAATGGCTGGGCTACACCTTGTTGTCTAGCTGATGTCTTTAGATGTTAATCATGGTCACGTACACATTGTCTTGGTATTGTTACAATTGCTAGCACCCAAGTGGTCACTTTAAATGGTAATCGCAGTCACGTAGACCCTTTGTTCGTGGTGATCCTTAATGTCCTGCTGCCGTCCCCATATTTATAATTGAATCAAGTTTATATGTTTAGAGTCCTAAACGTATTACCTTATGATACTTGAACCTTTCTAGGAACCTTTTCTTACAAGTCCAAAAGTCTGAGAACACACTGGAATACTGGGAATTTTTTAATGAAAAAAGGACATGTTCATTATCATTAAATATTCGGCAACATTTAAATCTAGATAAACTTTATTGTGATTATAAACAGTGTATACAGGGGTGTGAAGTATAGAAAAATGTTATTCACAGTATTTAATACTATACAATAGTCCAAATTCAGAACAATAGTGTAGACTTATTAGTCTACACTATTGTTCTTAATTTGGACTATCAATAACAGATAGATCAATATTGCAGTAGATAAAGTGGTAGATAAGTATTTAAGTTAGAAGAGTAAATTTGTGATATTGAGGTCAGGATTTTCCTCAAGGATTTTTCCTCATTTTCCTTCTCTCTTTTAATTAACCGTGTCTTCAGATGAGACTGTGGTGGATTTGCCTTAACACTGATCAACACTGATCAAAACTTCAGGTTAATAATTGTTTTCTATAATTCTTTAATTTCTTGAATAATAAATGAATGAATTTCCATTAAAATCTTCAGTAATCTTCACATAATCTTTATAAACATTTAAATTCTAACTACCTGATCATAGAATATATTTGGTTGTATTATGTATGCACATATATACTCCCACAAAACATTATTTTAGCAACACTTAAATTAATTCATCTTGATATCTGCTAAGGAACAACGGTGGTAGGTTCAGAATTTTGCAATAACACCATGAATCCATTGACCCAGCAGTCCAGGCTGATAAAGGGAATACCGATGGATAATAATATCAATAATAGCAATCAACCATTGCTTGAATGTCAGAGCCATCTTGATTGTTATTGCTGACCATGTGCATCCCTTCATGTCCATTTCTCATCTTCCAGTGGATATCAATAGCATCTTTAGCAGCTGGTTTTATCCACATGACAATGATTTCAGTGTATTTCTGTGGTTTTTCCAGTCAACGGGTCTGAATCAGATAGAACGTCTTTGGGGTGTGGTAGAATGTGTCAACATGGATCTCAGTGCAGCGTTTGCAACATGTTGTAGAATCCATTTCATGAAGAAGGGCTGTTGTGAGCAAAGGGAGGCCCTAACCAATTTTAGCCCTATTACTATTATTAAATTATTTATTAAATTTATTTGTATAGTGCTTTTAACAATTTCCCATTGTCTCAAAGCAGCTTTACCGAAGTATGGAAACAAAAGAGTGAGAAAAATAAATAAATAAATAAATAAATAAATAAATAAATAATAATAATAATAAAAAAAATAATAATAATAAGAAGAAGAACAAATAAGGATAAAAATAACTAAATGAATATATATTTATATTAATTTTTTAAAATTATATATAATAATTAAAATTTACAGCAGACACCCTTATCTAGAATGACTTATATTTCAATTTATACAACTGAGCGTTAAGGGCCTTGCTCAGGGGCCCAGCAGTGGCAGCTTGGTGGACCTGGGGTTCAAACCCATGACCTTCATATCAGTAGTCTAACACCTTTACCACTGAGCTACCACATCCACAATTTAAAATAAGATTAACTTACAATTTATGATACTATATGTCTATCCCTATCTCTAATGAGCAAGCCGGAGGTGACGGCGGCAAGGAAAAACTCTCTGAGATGATATGAGAAAGAAACCTTGAGAGGAACCAGACTCAGAAGTGAACCTCATCCTCATTTAGGTGACACTCTGTAGTAAATAGTGTAAATGTAAATAATGTCCTTTCTACAACAGTTTATAACAGTGCAACCGAGAGCTCCTGAGGAACTAATGGGTCATCGTAAACTCTGTGTTCAGTACAGACCTGATTGCTGATAAAGACCAGATCATACAGCTGACTAACACAACATCGGTTCAAAAATATATATGAAGCGATCGGTGCATATAGATTTAAGTATACATTTAATTCCATGTAATTAATTTTCTCTTTTGTGTAAACAATTCCCAATGTTTATATGTAAACATAATTTATATGATTCACTGTTACATATATTCTCTCTCTCTCTCTCTCTCTCTCTCTCTCTCTCTCTCTCTCTCTCTCTCTCTCTCTGCCCCCCCCCCCACCCCCCACACACACTTTTTGACGTCACATTCGAGTTCTAGATTGTTAATTGCACTCCAGAACGCATGCGTTCTGGGATGCATTCTGCTCGGATGACTTACATTAATCCTCCGTAACTAGGCAGAGAATCTGCGACTTTCGCCACCAAGAGAGACAGAAATGTGAGTAAAAAACTGTTGATGATAAAGTACGTAAATAGTGTCACCGGGTGAAAAAGAGATTAAAGTTTCTGGGAAAGGATGTAGTTTAGGCATAAAATTTTTTTTTCAATTTTTTTCGTGTTGTGCGGTTTGTGTGCTGTGTTGGAGAGATGTACACACGTGTGTGACGTCATGGCTGAACCGACTCTGATTAAACCGGGCTGTGAATCGGTCAACTTCGGGCTCCGAAATATAGCTCGACTTCTCTGCGTTGTTTTTTTTTTTTAAGGAAAACTATTCCGTCCAACTTTTTTAGTCTCTCTCTCTCTCTCTCTCTCTCTCTCTCTCTCTCTCTCTCTCTATATATATATATATATATATATATATATATATATATATATATATATATATATATATATATACACACACTGCAATTTTTAGATGTCAGGAAGGAATAAAAGGGAGAAGAAGAACGGCTTGAAGAAGAAGCCGGGTTCTGATGCTCCTCACAAAACATACTCCAGAGGCGAGCTGGGAGAGAGTGTAAGTGTGTGTATGGGATTGAACTGGAATAATTATTAGATCTGTAGCTTCATCAGTTCTTCATGCGTGTTGCAGAACACTGCATGTGTGTCACTCAGGTTTAACTCATGGTTAAATTTCTTTTCTTACAGATCTTTGAAAGTTGTCCTGATTTCAATCTGGACGACCCCGACATGAAGCTCATGAGCATGGAGTATAACAGTCTTCATGATCCGCACCTGAAGCACTTTTTTAATCAGCGAGGGAAGAAAAAACACCTGAAAAAACTGGGGCTCATCACGCATGACAACAAAGTACACATTTTATGGGTTTTTTCTGTAATATGTACAGTATTTCATAAATAAGCTAAAAATCTCTTGATGAACTTTGAATTTAGAGCTGAAAGATGAGGAGAAGTTGCAGTGCAGGATATTATAATGTAGTCAGACTTAACACAGAAAAGCATCTCAGTTTGGTACCTCATGTTTAATTGCAGGTGCTGTGCACTCTGAAGGAGTTCAGGGACTACATGCGCTACAGGGAGGCTCTTCATTTAAGCTGCGAGAAGTATTTGCTCGAGAAACAGGTAACTGCACCAACACTGACCAGACAGGCATTTTTAAAAATACATTTGGACTTTTTATAAGGTATTTAAACAAGCAGAATGGGGCGTCTTAGTGGAAAAAGTAGCTTGAGCATTCTACCCCAAAAATGAACGATAAATCATAAATCGAGTAACAAGTAACCTCTGCACTTGACAGAAACTGGGAAAGCAAGAGAGTCCAAACTGGGAAGTGACAATACAGTGTCTCTAATAATGTGTTAATTAAATGGTGTATATTTACTTAATCATTATATAATTACATTAAATATATTAGTTGATATAGAACAGGGGAAAGCTGTGAACTCTTCATTAATCGTCATGAATGTTAAAAAGCCATAATGATGAAAAAACCAAACCTGGATTCATCGGTTCTTGCTAATTTTAGACCCATTTCAAAACTCACGTTTCTTTCCAAAATATTGGAAAAAGTTGTTTTTAATCAATTATTGTCCTATCTAGACTTGCATGGCTTGCAAGAAATATATCAATCTGGTTTTAAATCACTTCACAGCACAGAAACGGCCCTGCTAAAAGTTTATAATGATTTATTATTGGCCACTGACGCAGGTAATTATGCTGCTCTTATGCTGTTAGATCTTACTGCTGCATTTGACACAATAGATCACAATATACTGATCTTTTAAGTGTGTGTTACTAATTATTATTGTATTTATTGCATTTTTATTGTGTTTTTATTTATTTTGTTATTATTTTTAATGCTTTTTTAGTTCTATTGTTTGCTTTATATTGTTTGTCCAGCACTTCGGTGAAACCTGCTGTTTTAAAAAGGGGCTCTATAAATAAACTTTGATTTGATTTGATTTGATAATGATTTCAAATCCGAGTCACGATCAGTTAACCCGACGTTTAAACACTGTAGAACGAAACGTTAAAGTTTTACATATAGTGGGTTTGCTTAAGTCTCACACTGTCATTTGTGTTTGTAGACGTATCTCCTGAAACACTTCATAATACTGAAGCAGAAAGGTGAAATGCCAGAGGCCTTCAGTGTTTCAGACATGATTGATTTGCTGATAAACAAAGGGATGGACACCTTCAGGAAAATGTAGGTTTCTTTGAGTTTTTATAGCAGAACATTGATAGTTCCTGTAAAAAATATGTTTAATGAGTTTACATCCATCCATACATTGGATACATTCCTAATTTTCTATAATATTTGTTTTCTATCCCAAGGTACAAACAAAACATTAAAGCTGGCAGAAATCTATATTATGATGAAGTGGTAAGTAGACACTTTTTTATTTTATTTATTTTATATATATATATATATGTATATATGTATATATATATATAGATACACACACACACATACGTATATATATACATACGTAATATATACAAAACACAGATATTGGTGTAAATTTAGCTACTGATTTCCAAAAAAACCTAGACATTTTTAACTAAAATCTGTTTCTTCAGATGTGGAAGGTAAGGCAGCGACTCCAGCTGGAAAAAATAGAGAAAGAAATGACACGGGAACTCAGACTGAAGCACAGATTCCAGGATAGAAAGGTTAGGTGCTAATCTCAATGAATCAGTACTGACTTAATTATTACTTGATGATTTGAGGGCTTAGTACTTTCAGTGTTTCTTTTAACTGTAAAATATTCTGCATGAAATTTCTACCCTGATTCAGAAAGCATTGAGTAAGCCTGTAAGGACTGCATTGACTTCAAAGGTCGACTCTTCCTCCCGGTCTTTACCACCTCCTGCACTCCAAACTTTACACGAAGAAACGGACGAGTCGTTAACAGCATTTCATCGCCCTGGAGTCTCTGCTGGATTAACTGGATTAGTTGGAATAATTAATAAGTAAATACTTTACTCAAATCGAACACATTTAAAGTAAATTAATTCTGCCTTGATGTGTTCTAATCCCCTGTGTTTAATGTATTTTTCCATGTTTTAGAATCTCCAGTGAGTCACCTGGGGAATCTGCAAATGTGATGGTAATGGTGTAGTTTTATGACACAATAGAGATATATGCATTTCTTCAGGACTGTAATCGTAAAACATCTGAAAATTACAAATTACAAACCATTTAATGTAGTGCCTTATGTGCACCTATTGATCTGTTTTTCTAATTTCTTTCTTAAACAGGAGGAATTTTCATCCAAAGAAAAAAGTCCCAAAGATCAGGTTCAGACAGCAGTGTTGGAGGAGCTGAATAAGTTTGTAACTGAAATATTAGCACCTTGCCTCATGTTGGATACTGAGGATAGCAAAAACCCTCCGATGGGTGACTCGACTGTTCATCCTCATATCAGTGAGGATGTCATGAAGTTTGCTGTGGATAAGGTGATTTCACTTCTGTCCCCGACTGAGGCACCTGGGAGCTCTGAGACCGAAACGCTTGAGCCTATGAATCTCAAGAGTGCTGTGTTAACAGAGATGATGGTGAAGGACCCAGTGAAGGAAATGGTGGAAGATTGGGTTCAGTTTGACATTCAACAAAAATCTTCCTTTAGAGATGAGGTACAGCCTGCAAGCCAACAAACTCCACAGTCTCATAATCAGCATTCTCATGAGATTCCAGGTGACCTGTCATCAGACACATCTGAGGGCTTGGGCCACTCCTTACCAAACAATCTCACTAGAGATATTGTGAAATCTGCACTGGACAGAGTTTCAGTAGTGATCTCTGGGAGAGAGGCACTGTTTTCTCAGCAGAAATCAGACAAGGTCTCCAGGGGGTCAGATTCATCCTCTAGTAGTTCTCTGGAGAAATCTGATGAGTTAGCTGAAAGTACAAGTGACGGCAATAATCCTGTTAGACTTTGTTTGGAAATCCTCAGCCATTTACAGTTAGAGACAAGGACAGCTCTCTATGAAACCCTACAGGGAATTCTGAGCAAGATAGAAAGCGGGGACCTTTCTGACTGGACGGAGCCGACTGTTTCACCCGAAAACATTGGGATGATCCTGGATCTGATCACTGAAATACTTAAAGTGTGCAACATGGAAGAAGACACCAGTGATGCTCAAAGCTCTCAATGTAAAAAAAGAGATGGAAAATAGTCCAACTGGTGAGTAAAAGGAAAATACTACATCAATCATTTTATTATAATGATTCCTAGCATTAGAAACCCCATTTCATTCAGCTAAACTAATTTCTTTTTTTCTTTATTTTGAAACAAGGTGGAAAACAAAAGAGGAAGAAGTTAAAACGTGACTTTTTCAAAAAACCTGACAGATGATAAAGAAAGTTATCATCCAACAAAGTCCATCTTATTGCTTAACTCTCTAAAAATTATATAAACTCAAATTGCCTGCAATTTACGTACTCCTCATATTGGCTGAAAGAATAGTTTTAAAATGTTTAGTTTAGATTATAAAAGAATAGTTTTATTGGTTAAAGAAGCATCACATCTTTCATTGGTTATGGAGGAAGTTCTTTTTGGTTTAGTTAAGCAGCACCCATCTGATTAGAAGACTACTGATTCAGAAACACAGGGTCCTATGTGACCCAGATGAAAATGGGCTCTCTTTTGATGCATGAGTCTTTCTTTTCCACTATCACCTCTGGCCTGCTCTTTGGGGTTATACATTTCCAGATTTATTAACAGATGCCTTGCAATACCATTGAAATAACAATAACAAAAATGTCATTCAATAAAAAAAAAAGCTATGTTCTTTGTTTATTTTCATAGATTTATTTGTTACCCGATGATAGACTAAAGCAGGGGCCCTTATGCTCTTGGAGGATAAGGTCCCCTGCTTTCCGCTATCATCCAACATTAGTCTATAATATTAGTCATGTTTTAGCCGTATTATAACGAGAGAGGAATGTTTTCAAAATCCAATGCACCTGTTCATCCTCTAAACTTTATTAGAATATGTATTCTTTAACATTTGATTTTGTTTTAATAAATTATAAACGTATTATGTGGCTGTGTGTATACTGTAATGAGGAGGCATATGGCTGTGGATCCATTTGCAGCTTAGTTTTAATGACAATCAGAAGAGTGGTCAGACAGGCAATAATCAGGATGGGCAGAGGTACAAATATCAGAAGAAAGGCAAAAATCAGAGTTGAGAACAGGCAAAAGGTCGGGGCAGGCAGAAAACAGACAGAAGAGCCAGAAACAGGAAACAGGATAATACCAGGAAATCAGAACACAGGAAAACGCTCAGAATGACAGTACGGAGACTAGTCGAGACCTCGCACAGATGCCAGGTTCATGTGTCGTTTTAAAGGGAGCAGAGATGAGAAACAGGTGGCGGTGATAATGAGCGGGACTGGTGGTGGATGGGAGGTGTAGTCCAGAAGCGCACTAGTACTCCGGAGATGCATCTCTATGGTGACACTCAGGCAGGGCTGACAGAGCCCCCACCCCTGCGAGCGGCTCCTGACGTGAGAACGGTTGCGGCGCCGGGGTGGTTTTGTGAGATGGTTTGTGGGGGTGCCGTTGGTCGAAGTCTGCGGAGAGTGACGGATCCAGGATGTCTCCAGCTTTCACCCATGAGTGCTCCTCTGGACCGAATCCCTCCCAGTCAGCTAGGTACTCCAAGCAGCCCCCTCGGCGCCTGGAGTCGAGTAGTTCGCGAACTTGATATATTTCCATATTTCATGGCCAGCAGCTCGCGGTCTCCCATGTCGTAATTTCGCTCTGTTGGAGACAGTTTGCGGGAAAAGTAGGTGCACGGGAACATCTTATCGGCAGGTCCCTGGCATTGGGACAGTATGGCTCCTAACTCCTGTGTTGTACGCGTCCACTTCGAATATGAAGGGTCGGTCCGGGTCAGGGTGGTGGAGAATAGGTGCTTGAGCTGACTGAAAGCAGAGTGCACCTCTGGTGAACAGGTGAGGTGGGTTGGTGCATTTCTCGTCATTGAGGTGAAAGGCGCGGCAATGGTGCTGAAGCCACGAATAAAGCGGCGGTAGAAATTAGCAAAGCCTAAGAAGCGTTGTAGCTCTTTGAGGGTCTGTGGTTTGGGCCACTGTAACACTGCCTGCACCTTGGTGTCGTCCATGGCTACCCCCTTAGCTGAAATAATGTACCCCAGAAAGGCGGCCGCGGTCTGATGAAACTCACATTTCTCCGTTTGGCATATAACTGATGCCGGATGAGGCATTGTAGCACCGCCCTCACGTGTTTGACGTGTTCCTCTTCATTCTCGGAGTAGATGAGGATGTCGTCGATGTAAACGATCACCCAGCGATCTAGCATGCCCCGGGATACATCGTTGATAAATGATTGGAAGACCGCCGGACTGTTTGATAAGCCGAACGGCATGACCACATATTCATAGTGGCCTGATTGGGTTGAGAAGATGGCGGTCTTCCACTCATCGCCCTGTCTGATGCGGATAAGATTGTAGGCGCAGGGGAGGGCGAGTTTTGTGAAAAACCGCACTCGGCAGAGTTGCTCCAGGGCTGATGATACGAGTGGAAGGGGTACCTGAACTTCACAGTTATGTCGTTGAGAGCCCGATAGTCGATGCATGGTCGGAGCCCCCCGTCCTTCTTCTTGACGAAGAAGAACCCTGACGACGCTGGAGACACAGAGGGGCGGATGAACCCTTTCTTCAGGTAATCCTGGATATACTCAGTGATGGCTGCGGCCTCCGGCTGCGAGAGTGGGAAGATTCTTCCCCTAGGTGGCATTGTCCCTGGTAGGAGGTCGATGGCACAGTCACAGGGACGATGAGGAGGCAGCTCCTTGGCTTTGGTTTTGCTGATCGCCACCCCGAGGTCCTGCTATTCATGGGGTAGACCAGGAATGGCAGCGGATATCGGTGTGGCGTTGGTGGTGTTGCGCTGACAGGGCTCCTCCGGGTCCCGGCGGTGAGCAGAACAGGTGTTGCCCCAGCTGGTGATGTGCAGCTCGGGCCAGGAAATGGTTGGGTTATGGAAGTCCGAGAATGAGGGCGTGTCGTCGAGAGTGAATGGCGTGGAAGGAGAGACACTCCTGATGCTGGTCCCCCACCTGCAGGGTGAGATCTCCGGTGAGGTGTGTGATGCGTCCCTCTCTTAGTGGCCTTCCGTCTATCACCTCCACTGCTAAAGGAGACAGACACGTTATTGCTGGAACATCGTGAGTTCAAATGAAGCTCCACGACATGAAATTTTCAGCTGCGCCCGAATCAATAAGTGCGTAGAGACCAACAACTCTCTCCTAGAATCTGGAGGCACACGCGAATTTGAGCGCAGCTCTGTGACGGCGAAATGACGGAGGGGGAAGCGGCGCTCTCGCTTCTCCGGCGTGAGGTGCGCATAGTCGATTTGCATCGGCTCTCCATAGTCAGGGCGCGTATGACGTGTGGGCGCACGCGTGGGTGCGCGTGTGGGAACGCGTCGCGAGCACATCAGGTTGTCCAGCTTAATTGAGAGATCCACAAACTCGGATAGGCTTCTTCCTTCATCCCGACAGGCCAGCTCGGCTTGGAGATCCGGGTTTAATCCCCTGCGATAGAGCAGTCACAGGGGGTGTTCCTCCCAGCCTGCTTCCACGGCGAGAATGTGGAATGCCAGTGCGATCGCCCTGTGATATGGCCAGCAAGCGACTGCGTGAGAAAGCTCTAAAATGAAGGAAAGGCGTTCTCTCTCCTCACCGTGGTGGCACAATCCAGTGCTTTGCCAGTGAGCAGCGAACAAATGAAGGCGATGCGGCTGTTCTCTGTGGGGTACAGTGCTGGTTGTTGCGCAACGAAAAGTGAGCACTTCAATAAAGAACCCCGACAGCCTCCCGGATCGCTGTTAAACTTCTCCGAGAAGGCGAGGCACGAACCAGTGGTAGTTGGAGCGGGATATGCTGCGGCTTGGGGAACCGGCGCTGGCGCTGGAGAATTCGGTGCTCCGACGGCTCCTTGCAGTCCTTGTAGTGCCGCAGCAAGCTCCTGAGTCAGCTGCGTGAGGCGCGTCAGCTGCTGGTGATGGCCGGCGAGCTGCTGGGCTTGGCCGGTGAGCTGAATCGCGAGCTGCGCGACCGCTGCTGGATCCTCGGCTGGGGAGGTCTCCTGGAATGAGGAGGCATACGGCTGTGGATCCATTTGCAGCTTAGTTTTAATAACAATCAGAAGAGTGGTCAGACAGGCAATAATCAGGACGAGCAGAGGTACAAATATCAGAGGAAAGGCAAAAATCAGAGTCGAGAACAGGCAAAAGGTCGGGGCAGGCAGAAAACAGACAGAAGAGCCAGAAACAGGAAACAGGACATGAACATGCCTGAAACAGGCCCGGCTCCAGATAGGAGATGAAAGGTGGGCCAAGTGATATTCCAGGTGGGCTGGTCGGATTGGGGGAGTGTCATTTTCAAGCGAAAGCAACACCAAACACTCGACACGGAAAACAAAAGCATGCATCGCGATTTACAGAATATTCAAGCCACGGCTGTGACTGATACCAAGCGGCCGAAAAACATCTCTTTCCCTCCAAAAAGAGTTCGGGGGTATGATTTCAGAACCGGCTGGTAAGGATTCACCCAGTTTAAATCATTCGGGACAGAATTGCTGCATTTTTGAGTTGGGTGTATTTGTGCCTTTGACACCATTGGAAGCTGCAGATAAACTCGACTCATCCATTTCTCCGACCTCATTGCCGCAAAGAAAAAAGAAATCGCAAATAAATCTGTACATGTTGTATTTTATTAGGCTATATACAGTATAGTCTGTTAGTCAAGTTCACTAACAGTTCTAATAAAGTTTCTGTGACTGTCGTTTATTGCTTTATAAGCACGTCCGATTACCTCAAAGGTTGCGTGAATGTGAATGAATGAGCTAAGTCTGTCTGTCTGTCTAGGAGGGGAAACGGGGGTTGGGCAGAAATTAGAAAATAACGTATCTCGAGCTGAATGAATATCACACCAATTTTGTGATTGGGTGTTATGTGGTGTGGGGCCAGGGTGGGCCAAGCCTCTGATTGCCTGAACTTTTTCACTCTATTTTCACTCCTTACATATTTAAATTAATAGAACGTCTTCGGGGTGTGGTTAATAGCATTAGCCTAGATCACAGATGAGTGTTTGAAACAACTTGTTGAATCAATTCCATGAAGAACTAAGGAGCAAAGAGAGGCCCTAATCAATATTAGTTTTATATATGAAAGTTAAGGGTGGATGTATATTTAACTATACATTTAATTTCTTAAATGTAATTATCTCATTTAATAGTAATAGTTATATAGATTGTAACCTGTGTTAGTGTTACTAATAAAGTCTTGTTTGAAGAAGAATTTGGTCAAGTTTGTTGGTTGCGTACATGTGAAACGTGTCCTTTTAACCAACAAGTTTGTTCGGTGAATTGTAATTAATTATTACATTAGGTTCAATTAGCGTATATTTCCACCCATGGGAGGAAAGCATCATTGCTAATTTGTTACAGAAAGAGTGGGAGGAGTTTTTGTCAAATCTGACTTTTTCAGCTCGTTGCTGTTCAGCATGTGAGAAAGGAAGAATCTGTAGTTGCTAATCCAGCATTTTATTTGAGTTTCTTTATTTCATTGCAAATGTTTGCTTATGTTTTCTAACTACAAATAAGAGTTAAATTGTTTACCGCCAAAGTTAAGTGTGAGTGTCTCCATTTGCATGTGAGTTCCTAACTTGTCTGTATGGAAGAATAATTATGTCTAATGTTTTTGAAGCAAATAAGTGTTGAATACTATGCAAAGGTATATAATCATAACTTTTACTTACCGCTTTATACATTTCGGCTAATTCGTTATTATCGTTGCATTTCTCTACCTGTTGCTTTGGTTTTCATTAATCCCAGCTTGCACCACCTGCTGGTGAAGCAGAGAAGCAGCAGGTGGCAATCATGCATCGGCATTCGACTGCTTCTTCTGTGATTCCCGGATGTAAGACCTAGAATTTCTTGTTGAATTTTAGTCGCTGAATTATTGAAAGCAAATATTTAAAGCGAAATTAAATAGACCAAAAATTGTGAAAATTAGTTTTAGTTTGCTGAAGACTAAGTACATATTACTGTTAATTTTTTACATATACATTTGTTGTTTTGTAAAAAAAATACTTTTAAAGGTTTTTATCTGATTGATTGCTGTGGAATGCGATGCAACACTGTCGTGATGTCGAGCTCTACAGATGCAACAAGCTTGTTAGCTGTGCATCTGAGATACAGTATATACTGATCGAATCACATACAGGATATTTCCTGATCAAGCAAGGGAGAATCTGCAGCTTTCTACATTTCTGATGGAAACTAAAACATACAGAAATGTGAGAAGAACTCTGTTTCATTTCCGATGATTAAGTTGATTAAGTAAGGAATCGTCATGCCACATGAAATAGAGAAAGCTTCATATGTTAAAGTACAGAGAGCAGGCTGTAGTTTAGAAATGAGGCAGCATATTGGCTTAGGGTTTTGTGAGGCATAGAATGATGTATGGAAAGTGTGTGTTGTTCAGATTGGTGTGTGGTGTACTGTATTTAGTTGAAATCGCTACTGTGATGAGTTTAGTTTTCCGCCGCTCGTGACGTTTTGACCTAAAGAAAAAAAGTTGGACAAAAGAAAATGATACGGGAGTGCAATAAAAAACACACATTAACAGACCAAGAACCTGACAACAATAGTAAAAAAAAAAAGACACATACTAATTTTCACATTATTGTTGTCGCACTGTTATTAGTAGTGAACGTACTTGGTTAGAAGGATTATATATAAAAATAAAGAAGCACAGATTAAGAATGAAGTCCATGAGGACAATAAAGGAATAAGAAATATTCTGGATGATGTTGTGTGATGTTTTATGATGCCCTTATACTCAAGATATCACTCAAGATACCATGTAATAATACATGCAGAATGAACCCTTTCATCATTATGAATTTACAACCAAATTTGAAAACACTTGGACTGTACAGATATTTGCGTGTGAGATGCCTTCTTCCCTCAAAGTTTGAATGTTTGTAATCAAATAAAGAACCTTGGGATTGATGGACTGTTGTTTTGAGAGACTTTTTTCTCCACCATGGTACCTCTGT
The DNA here is from genome assembly GCF_022655615.1 of Tachysurus fulvidraco. Classification (NCBI taxonomy): domain Eukaryota; kingdom Metazoa; phylum Chordata; class Actinopteri; order Siluriformes; family Bagridae; genus Tachysurus; species Tachysurus fulvidraco. The sequence goes on along the minus strand of NC_062528.1, from coordinate 3,751,546 downwards.
CAGGATTTATCCTGAAAAGGTACCTGTGAAGACAGAATACACTTGAGTGTAGCGCTACGCTCTAAATTTGGCAGCTCCAGAGCATGACCAAGTCACCACCGTGCTTAACTGGAGTGTTCTTTTCTGCATATGCTTTATTCTTCTTCAAGACCTACTGATCCATTGGGCTGTAAAGTTCCAGTTTTGATTTTTTGCTCCACAGAACCAAATCCCAAAACATTCATTCATTCATTCATTCATTCATTCATTCATTCATTTTCTATCGCTTATCCGAACTTCTCGGGTCACGGGGAGCCTGTGCCTATCTCAGGCGTCAAGGCAGGATACACCCTGGACGGAGTGCCAACCCATCGCAGGGCACACACACACTCTCATTCACTCACACATTACGGGCAATTTTCCAGAGATTCCAATCAACCTACCATGCATGTCTTTGGAACGGGGGAGGAAACCCCCGAGGCACAGGGAGAGCATGCAAACTCCACACACACAAGGGAAGCGGGAATTGAACCCCTGATCCTGGAGGTGTGAGGCGAACGGGCTAACCACTAAGCCATCGTGTTCCCCTATCCCAAAACATCTGAGGCTTATTTATGAATTTGAGTATGTTGGAGCCGACAAGTCCTCATATTTCTTGACATTTTTTAAGGATTCGTTAAATTGTCCCAGGTTCATTAAGATTAGCTTTAATAACTTTAATATTAAAACCATATAAATCCCCCAACTGATTGCAAGTCTTACAGACCAGTTAGTTTAATGGGATGCGATACAAAAATACTTTGTAAATTCTTTCTAAAAACATAAATATCTCCAAGTTGTTTATTGATGATCAGCAATGTTTAGTAGAAAAAAAGACAAGACTATCACAATATTAGAAGGGACTTGAATGTATTCTATGAAAATGATAATGAATAAAACACATCACTGTTATCAGTAGATGCATGTCAGATCTTTGATAAGACAGAATGGAATTACCTTTTTGAAGAACTCCTAAGAGACATAACATTTCTTAACTGCATTCGATTATTGTACAGTATGCAAACCCGGCCTCTGAGATCTTAACTAATAACATCAGTTATTATTGTTATTGCGCTACTGGACTGTTTACAAAATGGACGTTATTGCACCAATGAGCTATTACACAAACTATGCTCACTTGCACACTTGCTCTTTTTTTTTGCATTGCTGCTCACCATTGCCTTACCATTGTATATATCCACCTGATTTCTGTTTATAGTAACAGCAATATATTCTATTATAGCCATATATTTTGTTTATAGCACATACCATTCTGTAAATTTCAGTTTATATTAATAGCCATCTGCATATTATATTTTTAGTACATATATATTCATCTGTATATTATATTCATAGTACATATATATTCATCTGTATATTATGTTCATAGTACATATATATTCATCTGTATATTATGTTCATAGTACATATATATTCATCTGTATATTATGTTCATAGTACATATATATTCATCTGTATATTATGTTCATAGTACATATATATTCATCTGTATATTATGTTCATAGTACATACACATCTGTAAATGACTTCTATATTACCAATTTATTTAACTCATTTAAATCTTATAAAAACTGCATATCCTGCACTTGCTGCTGTTGCACTCTGGTTAGACCTAAACTGCATTTCGTTGCCTTGTACTTGTACATGTGTAATGACAATAAAGTTGAATCTAATCTAATCTAATCTAATCTAATCTAATCTAATCTAATCTAATCACTTGGAGACCCTTTAATTTAGAGCAACCTACCCATCAGTGTTGTCCACTGCTTTTTGTGTTGGCAACTGAAACTCTAACCATGCCATTGAGAGCACATATAGAAATATAAGGCATTACAATTGGGGAAGAGATCGCATTTCTTTATACAAAGATGACATTTTTCCTCAACAAATGTGAAAGTAGTATTCCCAATTTTGAAGATTAAGAGAATTTCTGGAAATAAAATGAATAATTTCAAATCAGTATTATTGTATCTTAATGATGAAAAAGGTTTTATGGACTTGGGTGTCAAGATCACACCAGTAAAACAATTAGTTTTATTTATTGAAGAATTTATGATATTATTATCTAACATTCCCATTGCCAAACATGTTTTATGGCAAACGTAATGGCTAAATTAGTTAGTCAATTTAGTCAAGTCCATAAGAGGAAAGGACTTCAACTCCCAGGTCTTAGAAGACCTCAGCATCATTTTATTTCTCTACAACAGTGCCTCCAGCCTGGTAGGAATTGATTAAGAGTCCATCCTAAATCTGCCATTTAATATATATCTATACTTCTCAGTCACTGAAGAAGTCCACAAAAAAAATCCACTTCAAAATACAATTTCAGTTTGACGTTCAGCACGTAAACATGCCTAGGCTAGCTCAATTTACTCTTAATTGGGGCATTGAACAGTTTACACTTGGCCAGAAATACTGAATCCCCAAAAAACAATTAAAAAGTTACATGTCATCAAAATATGAACAGATCACATGTATACCACCTTTATCAAATTCAGAGGAAATAACACTTGGCAATTTAGAAGGGAAGGGAAGCATATTTCTTCGCTGTCGGGCGGAATCCTCGTATCTCCAAAATTTATTTCAGGAAATTAAAAAAACCCCGTATCTTATCTGCAATGCACAGGGTTTAGTCCGCGTTGCAGTTTATTGTCTTGCGCTAAATTCCTGTCCTCAGACGAGCACCAGAACTAGCGGGGGTCAAGATTTTTTTTCTTTGAGCCCAGTGTTTTGAAGACATTTACCTCAGAAGACGTGTTGATTCGTTGCGACTCTTCTTGAGGAGAAATATGCCGTGAAGCTCTCCCGCGGAGTGAAGAAGAGGTGGACAGTTGAAGTGTCCAATGGAGTTAAGAGATTTGCGCTCAAGCTATTTTCAAGACTTTAGATTGGTTAATAACTTGTAAAAATAACAGACCCACGTGGGGACTGACCAATAGCATCGATGTGTGCAAAAATATGAAACTGACAAAATTTGGACATACGAGGTTTCCGCCCGACAGCGACGATTTATATATTATAACATACTGTTTAAATGTAGTACTGAACTGACATGTTGATGAGATAGATTGAAATAATGCTTGCCTAAACGCAAAAACACAGACAAGAATTATTTTAATTTAATTACTAATATAATTGGTTAATGAGAACATACATAAGTCCTGTCAAACGTCAAACTGTCAAAGACTAAACTACATTGCTCAAAATCTGTACTTACTGTGTTTTATACTGTTTTTTTAAAATATATATTTTACTTTGTTTTGTTGATTTTAATCAATGCAAATTGATTGTGTCTTCAGGGAGATATGTGTATTTGTGTGGGGTGTTTGTTTCCAAGGGGATGTGATGTGTGACTATGATGTTTACTGTGTGGTGAAAGAAGAAAATGACAAACATATTGCTAAAAATAAAGCAGGAAGCACTTTTAACTTGGTTAGGGATGATGGTGGATCAGGAGTCTATACAGCGTATGGCACTCGGAGCAAGGAACACAGAAACAGCACAGAGGAGGATAAATGGAAAAGAAAGTTTATTATTCAGCAAAAAGTAGCAAAACGTAAATAGTATTTGTCCAGTCTGGCCTGGTGGCTTGGTCCCAGGAACGTGCACGTTCCTGGGACCAAGCCACCAGGCCAGACTGGACAAATACTATTTACGTTTTGCTACTTTTGCTACTTTTTTTTTTTTTAGGTAGAGAGCCGGTCCTTATCCTGTGGATTCCATGAAAAAGAAGACCAAATGCGGGGTCAGACTAGGAAACACTATGCATGACATAGCAATGTATCCAGTACACCTAAAGGCATTCTTGTGGCAAGTCAGGGAAACCCGGAGAACTTGGAGAAAACTAAGGTAAGACTATGAGCAACTCCACACAAGGACCTGTGAAGCAGCAATGCTACTTGATCTTCCATGCTATCATGCTATCTTACTAATATCTTTAATCAGAATACAAAATAATAGTTGTCTATTAAGAGTTTAAAACTAGCAGAAAAAAAATTAATGCAGTAACAGTCATGGCCCTCAACATGGATCTATAATACATGAAGCATGTATGTATTATAATATAATATAATATGGGAAAAAACATTACAAATGTAATAAAAATGATAAAATCTCACAAAATATCAAACCAGTATATGATATGTAAATGAGATGATATGTAAATGAGCAGAGATACAACTCTCACGTGTGAATGTGCTGGACATAAAACTCTTTCCACACTGTGAGCCATGATACTGCTTCTCTCCAGTGTAAATGTCCAGAAAAATACTCTATCAATCTGTTAAATACCGCAAAGGAGGCATAAGTGATGTAACCATCACACACTCCCCCATCTCTTGAATGTGTCTAGCAGATGCGACAATGTAAAGAGTGGATCAAACTAATAATCCCCATTGTGGTAGGCCCAGGACATATCAGGAGCTAGCCATCAAAGTTGAGAAAGTTATGGAATTTCTCACCACCTTACAAAACCCATGAATAAACCACTGTCTTCTGTCTTCTGTCACTGTCGTTAGAATTGCTGTGATTCCTATCGGTAGAGATGTGACAGTGGCCCGGGAGCAAAGGTTCCACAGTAATATGGGTAGACACCACTGGTCACTTGAGAGTACAGCATGTTTGTGGACAATAAAATCCCAAAGCAGGTTCATTGTCAAGGTCCTCACAGTCATTTTGTTCTGTTGATAGATTGAAGCAAAGACTCAAGAACATAATAAACTTAAAGGATTTGAAGGTGTCTTGTGGTCTCCTGGGGTATCATTATGCTTTAATATGCATGTTTCACTGGGGCAATGCAGGAAATGAAACTATCACTTGCCGCTTATGTTCTGCAGCTTACTGTATACCTGTCCCTTGCATTTTGCGTCACACATTTGACACACTTTCTATGCTTTATAGATTTACATTTTTTCTTTGGATTCAGATTTTAAGTGAGGCTGAATCCAACCCAAACAAACAGCTGAGCAGTTTAGGGATTAAAGATTTTTCTCAAGGCCTGGATAACAAAAGTGTTGGCATGGCATAATCTTAGATTAAACACTTCAAAAATGACTAGATAGACAGACAGACAGACAGACAGACAGACAGACAGATAGATACCATACCACAACACACTGGTGATGAGTTCAACAGGATGCTCTCAGTGATACAGCAGTTAAATTGGTCTAGATCTTGGTGGATAGATGAACTTTTTTCTTCTCAGGAAGTAAAGACCCTGTTGCACCTTCCTAATCACAGTTGAAGGTTTCTGATGCCAAGAAAGATCTTCAGAGATGTAGGTGCCCAGGAACTTAAAGCTAAAGACACACTATACTTCATTTCTACTGGTGTAGATGCTGTATGGGAGTGTCTGCTGCTGTTACATTTCTGGAAGTCCACAATGAGCTCACTGGTCTGTGTGGCTTTAGGGGTGGGGTTGGTACTGAAACACCATGCTGACAGGTTTTAGATCTTCTCCCCGGTAGGCCGATTCATTGTTGTTGCTGATCTGACCAACCACTGTGTAATATACAGTACATACTTGATAAAGATGTTGGAAGTTTGCAGAGGAACATGGGTGAACAGGGAGTAGAGCAGTGGGCTCAGCATGCAACCTTGTGGGACTGATGTCCCATGATGAGGACTGGTTACCAAACCTTACAGTCTGAGATCCATAATTTCATTTGGACATGGATGTGCAGACACCTAGGTCACTGAGCTTAGTGATCGGTTTATTGGGGAAAACTGTATTAAATGCATGATAAAGTCAATGAACAGCATTCTAATGTACAGTGGTGTCAAAAAGTGTTTGCCCCTTTCTGTTTTTTTTTTTTGCACGTTTGTCACACTTCAGTGTTTCATCAAACAAATTTAAATGTTAGTCAAAGATAACAAGTAAACACAACATGCAGTTTTTAAATGAAGTTAGATGTTTTGGATCATTGTCCTGCTGCAGAACCCAAGTTCGCTTCAGCTTGAGGTCATGAACAGATGAATGCACATTGTCCTTCATGACTTTATGGGCCTTTTTACACCTGGTCACTTCATGTGTGTTCTCTGATCCAATAGCTATCTGATTTGTTAAAACTGTTCCATTTTCATTAGGCCACATAAACCGCGTCTTGGCGAATCGGATATCAATCCGATCTTTCTACTCCCTCCCAAAATGCAAATATATTGTACCTCATTTCCGGGGTAATTTTAATGGAACATGCTTTGGTGTATGTGGTTTTCAGAATGCAATCAAACAGAAGACGAAAAAACTTGTTATGACGGTTATGCTACAAAAAAAGCATTTACTGTTTGCTGTGTTTTTGCTGGCGGCAGCAGTGCATTTAAGACCCAACGAGACTCCTGGGTGAAAGATCACTTGGGTGTGATGTACTTCCGTTTGGGAGGAGTATAGCGCTGACGTATGCGGCTTGAACAACCACATTCATTTACACCTGTCTAGTTTTATCTGAAATGCGTCCCAGACCTCCTCCTGAAGTGGTTTGAACGATCGGATTTATAGCCGTCTCAAAAACGGCTTTTGTTTCGTGCAAAAATAAAAAATCAGGAAGGGGGCAAACACTTTTTCACACCACTGCATGCATTGTTATTCTCTTGGTAAATAAAAGGGTCTGCATTTAAACATCAATAACTCCAGATGAGCTTCAATGACTTTCGGCTACAGTCAAGTCTTTGATTTTAAAATTAATTAAAGTACCATCTGTGCAGCTGTGCCTGATGTCAAATAATGCTTATTGGCTGTGAGATGAGATATATGAGATATATGCAAGGCTATCCCTGGTGAATAAACTTCTAGAACTAGTGGACAAATAACTACTAAATTGTGAAAAATAGGAGATGCTCAGAGTCACGTTGTGCATGCATCGCCATCTTGGTTTCTGTATTTACTAGATTTAACTTTTCCAAGAGTAGTGGTTACCATCTACTAATATGGAGAACTAAGCTCCTCAGGATGGGAATGAAAAAGATTTCTCTGGTATGGGTAGTGAAATGTCAACTGTAGTTTCAGATGAAGCATTTTCTACTATTCAAGGTGTATCAAGTAACCCCATAATTGTTGTTGTAGTTGGAGCAGAGTTGTGGGTGCAACTTGAGTTCATAAAAGCAGGGAAATTGCAGGTAAAGCTAGTGTTTCATTGCTTTCTAGGGCAAAGGATAAGGTGTATGGTGGTCACTGGTACACTAGGTCACCAAATTGGGGGTATGCATGAATCTGGTGAATAAAGATTGCCAAAATGTTTCATTGCAAGAACAGGAAAGAGCTTTTTTCAGAGTGCAGGAAGAGTATCATGAAAGTCCCAAGGAGGAGCACTTTTTTTCAAAGGTATCCAAAAGTTATGCCGAGATCTTCATACCTCACCAAGTGTCCTGAGTTGCTGACTTGAAAGCAATGGAAACAAACCCCCCTAAATACTGGAAATCCACCCGGTTCTGTTCATTGTCATTTCAAGCACAATTTATATTTTCCAAAAACTATTTACTAAAATATTTGCTATACTATTTTTAGGAATTGACTATTTTCTAGTAATAATTGATATTTACTAGAAACATTAAGCAATAATCATTGTTTATTTGTAATATTAAAAAATTAACTAAAACCAACTAGAAATATCAATATTCGATAAATGTATTTATTAGTTAAATGATACTCATTCATTCATTCATTCATTCATTCATTCATTCATTCATTCATTCATTCATTTTCTACCGCTTATCCGAACTACCTCGGGTCACGTTGAGCCTGTGCCTATCTCAGGCATCATCAGGCATCAAGGCAGGATATGATACTTATTAATGAATTCAATTTAATTTATCTATTTAATCTATTTCATATTTTTATTTGAGTTAAAAACTAAGATTTAAATGGATTCTTTTTTTTTTGATATGCTTTTTTGGGCATGTATAATAATAATTAACATTATTATAATTCCTCTGCCCAGTGGCAGAGGATATGATTAGAGAAGGATGAAAATAAAACTGTAAGTAATTAAGTCTGTGCTTGATTTCATGCTGATGATTAGAGTTATTTAATGAACAATGATTGATAGTTCCTAACAGACCCATCAAAAAACAAAAAAAAAACAAAAAAAAAACTCTTACTTCACAGATATCGTTCCGTTCATGTAATTAATATTAGTTTATATCACAAGCATAGTCTTAATGGCTATGTTTAAACAGATTGGTTTGCTCTAGTCATGTTAATAAAATAAATCATATTTACAGATGAGGTTAGATTCTTATTTACATCATCATTATTCTCATTATTAGAATTTTCATCATCATTATTATTTATAATAATTTGTCTTTATATTCTTCTCCATTTTCTTCTTCTTTTTTTTAAAAATAGCATCAACATGTAAAATCAGATTATTACAGTTCATCCAACAGAATTAGAATTAAATCTAAATGAAAAAAATTGACCTACAAAAGCCTCATTTAAGTTCTAAATTAATTTGCACAATATTATATTATATTATATTATATTATATTATATTATATTATATTATATTATATTATACTGCAGAATGTAAAAACAAAGTAAATATTTATATAATATTTTTAAAAATAATTTACTTTAACAATGTTATATTATTATTATTATTATTATTATTATTATTATTATTATTATTATTATTATTATTATTATCATATCTTTTACTATTTTTTTTTTCATCAGTAAATCTCGTCATTTTTTCAAGTGAGCAAACAGATCCTACTCCGGCTGAATCACAAATTATATTTCTACCGAATTTAAAGTGCACTAGGTCAAGTGTTTATATCATTACCTTACACCCTGTGCAGTGCACTTATGAAGGGAGTGGAAGTCAAATAGAAAGCTTCAGCTTTGTAACTCAACTTGTGCTGTAGCCTTCCTCACACACACACACACACACACACACACACACACACACACACACACACACACACACACACACACACACACACACACACACACACACACACACACACACTCAGAAGACTTTATAATATAAATTGATTAAATACAAGCAAAAAATATGTTTTTAAGGTTGCTAAAAATCAAGAATATTTGAAATAGCTGTCTAGCACAAAGAACCTAGTTAGCTGCTTCTTTTTCTGTGTGAAAAAAAAAATTAAAAATCGTGACGGTGCTTTGGCGCCACCTGCCGTGTGGGACTGGTAATGTACTTTCTTTACAACCTTTTTTGTGAGAACATGCACCACATTAAATCTGCCACATTAAAATCACATGCCTAATATTGTGTAGGTCCTTCTCGTACCACAAAACAACACCACAATAAAGAATGGACTTCCCAAACCTCTGAAGGTGTGCTGTGGTATCTGGTAGCAAAACAGCAGCAGATCCTCTTACAAGTCCTGTAAGATGTGAGGTGAGGTCTTTGTGGATCTGACTGGTTTGTCCAGCACATCCCACAAATGCTCGATCTGATTGAGATCTGGAGAATTTGGAGACAATGTCAATACATTGAACTCTTTAAAATCAGGGAATAAAATACAGGAGTGTGTTTTTTTAATATACGAAAATATTCAACAATGGAGTGGTCCAGTTACTCTTGCCTACAGAAAGGTGATTATTTTCCTATAATTGTACAACATGAAGTGATTTATTCCTCATCCACCACAACAATATAGAAAAAATACAAATTTTTTATTCATTCAAGGAAAATACAGCATCTATAGTTACATTTTTATGTTAATATTAAATAAAAGCTTTGCAACATGTTAATGTGAGAACACTTAAAAACACACAGTTACCAAATGATCAAAGGAACAGCAGGTGGCTCCAAAGAGCTGTGAATAATGCTGGAGCACCGCCTCTCTCTCTCTCTCTCTCTCTCTCTCTCTCTCTCTCTCTCTCTCTCTCTCTCTCTCTCTCTCTCTCTCTCTCTCTCTCTCTCTCTCTCTCTGTGTGTGTGTGTGTGTGTGTGTGTGTGTGTGTGTGTGTGTGTGTGTGTGTGTGGGCATTTTGACAAAAAGCAGCCACATATAGTGCAATCTTAGCTCTGAGGAGAAATCTGTGTGTCTGTGTGTGTGTGTGTGTGTGTGTGTGTGTGTGTGTGTGAGAGAGAGAGAGAGAGAAACCCCATGGGAGCAGTGGTAATGCCCTGTAAAAGAAGGCTGCAGGTGACACAAGCATAAATGCTATGAGTTTTATTCCTCTGTTTGTGCCACAAAAAAGCCCATATACAATACTACACAATTCTACAATACTCCACAATACTCACATACTGTACACTATACTAAAAAAATTATTCAGTATACTCCTGTGGAATTCACAATTTTATCCATTCATTCATTCATTCTCTACCACTTATCTGAACTTCTTGGGTCACGGGGAGCCTGTGCCTATCTCAGGCTTCATCGGGCATCGAGGCAGGATACACCCTGGACGGAGTGCCAAACCATCACAGGACACACACACACACACACTCATTCACGCACACACTCACACACTACGGACAATTTCCCAGAGATGCCAATCAACCTACCATGCATGTCTTTGGACCGGGGGAGGAAACCGGAGTACCCGGAGGAAACCCCTGAGGCACGGGGAGAACATGCAAACTACACACACACAAGGCGTAGGCGGGAATCGAACCCCCAACCCTGGAGGTGTGAGGCGAACGTGCTAACCACCGTGCCCCCGTATATAGTATTTAGTGAGGTAATTGGTATTTTAAGGAGTATGGTAACAGTGTGGAGGACACAAAGGTATTATTGAGTATAGGTACCGTGTATGGTATAGGCATTCAGGACTATTGTAAAGTATTGTGTGGAGGATGGGGATAGTATGGAGTATTCAGAGGTATTCTATATAGTGTAGGAATTCTGGAGTATTATAAGGTATTATAAGGTTATATCCCAAAAATGACTTTTTAACATCTTAAAATTATACACTGCACTTTTTAACCAAACGTGTAACACCTGGTTGCAGACACAGAGAGAAAGATAAGAGCATTTTGCTGTTGTCTCTCTCATTTTACAGATTCACTTCTCATGAAATACAAGGTTTGGAAAATAGAATCAGATTCTATCAGAGGCTGAACAGAAGCTCTCATTAAGGCGGTGCTGAACAATTCGATCATAAACACCTGTCTGGGACAGACAAATAGGCCAAATCTAGTGTGTGTGTGTGTGTGTGTGTGTGTGTGTGTGTGTGTGTGTGTGTGTGTGTGTGTGTGTGTGTGTGTGTGTGTGTGTGTGTGTGTGTGTGTGTGTGTGTGTGTGTGTGTGTGTGTGTGTGTGTGCGTGGGTGGGTGGGTGTAGCAGAGAAGGTAAAGACTAAAGCCTCATTCTGGTCTTCATTCAGAACAAATCAAAAGATGGTATATAAGATAGAAAAAGAATGAGAGAGCATGAGAGAGAGAGAGCGAGAGAGAGAGAGGTAGAGGGAATCCTACACTGACCTCCTTTTCTGGATGATTCATTGGCTTTCATCTTCAAATTCTCGGGAGGAATTTGGTTGGACAGAGACTCACATAAACACTGACAAGCCCATCTGCATTCCTGCATATGTGTGTGTGTGTGTGTGTGTGTGTGTGTGTGTGTGTGTGTGCATGCATGAAGCAGCACTGCACCAGGATGTCCCCTAATTTATAATCAGAAACAAAATATCCCTATTTCTTGCGCTGTGTAAAATAAACTACATATATTCATGTTTTTAAACTGCTGGTATTTAAGTCAAACCATTAGCTCAACTCTAAGTGTGCACTTTATTTAAATGTGCCTGAGCCAAAGAGTTAAAACCCCATGTCCATTGAGATGTAATTAAACCGACAAACACACACAAACACAGCTACACACACATACAAAGTTGACACTCCATAAGTCATTCTTGCATTATTTCTTATTTTAATGAGAGAAAGGTTAAGAGCTTCGGCGTGTTCGACGGACCGCATGTGTTTTATTAATGAAGGCAGCTGTGTGCGTCAGGGATTAACGTTATCTGTATGACAGGAAACGCTACAGTATCGCAAAGGTAACAAACTCCATGATGAGTTACTTGAGTATTTTGATTTTTAGACTGAAGCTAATTCACAGTATATTAACTTTATTTCAGTCAGCTCCAATATACAAACAGTTAGAAAGTTAGTGCTCTCCTGCAAGCATGTTAAGGCTATGCCACTGTATATCAATACAGGATTCCTTATTTGGATCAGTGCATGTGTAGTACTGTATATAACAGTAAAATACAGAGATGGGCACATCATGAATATACAACGTACTGATATCTGTCACATACCCATCATTTTAATACACCACAATGTTTGATCTTTATCATAAGCGCTTTTGTAGGGAAATATGACTAAGCATAAGTATTAGGAAGTCACATGACCATAACATGCCTGTGCTAGGCACTCTTTCCTTTTTTCTTTTAAATGTTGTCTATTTATTGTCTATAGTCATTGGGGTTGAAACTCTTTGTTAGACAACAGAAAAAAAGAAGAGAAAAAGGAGCACGAAAAGGCTTTGTAACACATTATTACAGCATTAAATCAAAATGATCCTTAATTGTCATTGGAGGAGTTTGGTGTTTGATATCCAGACAGTTATGACACATAGTTTATGACAAATGTCTCAGCAGTAATGATATAATGTCTTGTGTCACATTGCTCTCAAGAGCAGGGTAGAATAAAGGAAATGAGTGAATTCTATTCCATGCACGTCTCAGTGTGTGTGTGTGTGTGTGTGTGTGTGTGTGTGTGTGTGTGTGTGTGTGTGTGTGTGTGTGTGTGTGTGTGTAATCAGGTATCAGGCACCAATTTTAATTGTAGTGTTGAATCCGTTGTCACCCATCATTCTTTTCCGGAAGGCGTATTGATGAAAGAGAAAGAAAGCAGGATTGAACACGCCGCACTCGTTTAGCGCTCTGATCTGAGAGACGAGCCAATATAGGACTCACTTCTTCTCTTATAACAGTCCCTCATTTCTCTTTCACTCTCTGTCTCTCTGTCTTATTCTCTCTATCCAGGAATCACTTACCCTGCCCAATTGTCTTTCATCTCCTTCATCTCTATCATTTATTTCTCTTTCTGGTTTCATCTCAGACTCCTGCTGTGTGCCTGCAGACTTCTCTGATATTAAATACATGGTTTATTTCAGATCATTTTTCCAATACAAACCATAGATAGATAGATAGATAGATAGATAGATAGATAGATAGATAGATAGATAGATAGATAGATAGATAGATAGATAGATAGAATAAGTGAACAAAGTAACAAGGCAAATAAACATTAACATATAGAGGAAAAATATCAACATTATCAAAACACGTCAAAAATATCAAAATATCAACATTATTTTCAACATTATCTCATATCAACATTTCACGCTTCAAAATGCAATGTAGTCGAGTTCGCTCTCTTATCCACCATCTTTTCATTGGTGTCTATCACCTTCCTGGTCTGCTTGGAGAATTTCATGAAGAAATGTCACACTGTCACTCTGCTTATAGACTCCAACCTACCTCCATCTTTCCATCTCTGCGTCCCATTTCTCCTCCTGTACATTCAACATCTGCCCTCTCACACACAATGGGAGAAATGTGTTGGGCCTGATCTTCAGCTGCAGACATCTTTTCTACCCCTCTTCACCTTTCTGATCTTCACTTGGTATCCTTGATCATCACCCTCCTTATCTTGCCTCTCTCCCACTTGCCAAATCCACCACACTCTCTCCCCTAACTGTATAGATGCTTGCACACTTCCCATCATCCCTTCTTCTTTATCATCCCATCACTAAGAAGCTCTGTACCACTAGATCAGTTAAACTGTGATCAGGCCTGATCCTCCGTTACAAGAACCACAAGACACTCTTGACCACAAGGCCTAAACTGTAAGATTCTCTTGTCCATCCTCATCAGTCTTGGAATTTGTGGTGCATTATGGCAATGGTTTGCTTCTTACTTGGAGGGTTAGTCATATTACAGTAGGTGACACGAAGGGGTTCCACATCAAATCTATGCAGACTCTACACCAGGACTCACAAGACTCAGTACTTGGTCCTCTTTAGTTCTTCCGGTATACCCAATCTCCTGGTGAGGTCATATCCTCAAATGTTTTTTTCTATCACTGCTATACCGATGACTCCCAGCTCATCCTTTCCTTCCCTCCCTCAGGCACTCATGTTCCTGCTCAGATCTCATCATGGATGACAGCTCATCAGCTCAAACTTAATCCCAGCTAATGTGAACTGCTGTTCATCCAAGGTGATTCATCCCTGAGTCATTGAGCTCCATGGACAACTAAATGATCTCACCTTTTGTCAGTGCACACACCCTTGAGTTAACCGTGGACATTCAAATGTTCTCTTCTTGTCACATCGCTAAACTGACATGATCCTGCTGATTTCTTCTGATTGCTTGATTTCACCACAAAACACAATAAAGATTTTTTCATTTCTATCCACACCGGCCGAATGATGAATGATTAAAGTATGTGCCAGGTATTAAGTCTAATAAAACATGGGCTACAAACAAAAATGGGTCAAAAATGTTAATATGGTGTTTTTTTCTGGAAGGACATGTCTATGTATTACATATGGAGTCTATGAAGTCTTCTGTGCCAGGCCTTCATCGCAGTCAAAGGTAAAGCTGTAATTTAGTTTTCCGGTTTTTTTCGGACAGAGAACTTTACGTGTCTTCTAGGCTTACGGTTTCTCACATGACAATCTGTGTTTCAAGATGGAAAAAAGGAGAGTATGGTGAAAGAAGAACTGTTTATAGCTACTATAATGTAAGTGACAACAAACTAACTTGATTCACTTGATACTAACTTTCTTTAATAAATAAAATCTTGCCATTTGAAAAAAAAAAATAAAAAAATATTTAACTAGATTTGTAAAGTTCGTCTCAACAAACTTTGATGTTGGCTTTGACGATGAAAGTATTTGCAAAGGCCGGTGCTTTTTGGAAGCGAGTGGACATAAGGGTTAGTGTTACTTTTGGAGGCAAGTGGACAGAAAGCTAGGGTGCCAAAACATTTGGAGGTAAGTGGAAACAAGCATGTGACATCATCCAAATAATCTTGAGGAAGTTCCCCACATTAGGCTGATTGTTTTGATATGTCACTTGTCCATGTTGTAAAAAGTTTTTTGATTTTGCATATTTTGGGGGCGGGGCTGTGAGACAACCAAAAGGCCAGTCGGTACACCGATTTAAAACTTTGTTCACAGTATCACCCTAAAGGAGCTGGCCGAGTTTGGTGTAGATAGTTTGAAAGCTTGCTGAGTTATAAACCTCCAAAGTTTATAATCGGAGTCTATGGGAAAAAAGGCCACTTTGAGAACCGGTACCGGAAGTACCGGTACTCTGAGCGCTTAGAAAAGTAATAGCATAAAACTTCAGACCAGGGTCTACAACATAACCGGATTTGGTGCATGTGGCTCGAAAGCTCTAGGAGGAGTTACTCTTGATATATTTTTGTCTAAGCTTAAATAGGAAAACAGAATGTTGGCTTCTACAAAGCGACATAATTAGAATAACAAAACTCCAGGTTCAGGTTTAACAGTAATATTTAAATGCTAAAAAAAATCATTTCTGTTCAGAACACATGCTCGTATATGATAAGACAGTGTAGAAAGTGAATACAAGCGAAAGAACATCAAAGCATCGTGTGGTGATAGTGAGCAGAACATGAGATAAATAATAGAAGAAAAGTGGACTGTTACCTCCCACTCACTCGGCTATTCAGCTGTCGTTTGGTCATCTCTCTGCACTCAGTGTGTGTTATTTGTGCAGATTTGTGACATCTTCCCACTGCCCTCCATCACACACTCGCATTTTGCTCCTTTTTACCCATTTCCTGAATCATTTTAGCTCTTCCTGTGTTATTTTTCTAACTTAGCCCTGGCTTTTTAATTCAGTCTGGATGATCTTAGGGTGTTTTTAGTGAGAAAAAGCAAAGAAGAACATAATTAAAGTTTTTTTTTCTATTTTTGTATTTTCACACTATTAAATCACAGATTTGGATGAAATAAATAAATCTCAAAGTTGGTACATGTAGTACATAACTCACATTTGTCCTCCTGATATCTACATAGACACCCAATTTCATATGACAGATCTTTCAATGTCCAATTTTTCTGCCATGATGAAACATGCTAATGTTCCTCCAAATAAAAAACACTTAGTTTTTCTCCACAGGAACAGGAAAAGATTAAAATCAAGAGCATTATACACACAGCTAACAGAAATATCTACAGGTAAATGGACCAAATGACATCTAGTAGATCTTGTCCCAGTGTCATGAGCACAAACTTCTGGAGGTTGGATGCAAATGCAGGCATTTTATTAAGAGCATCAGAAAATTAGGTTCAACTAAAATATAAAAATAAATCTAAAATATTTAGGAAATTTAAAATATAAGGAACAGAGAGAACAATCAATTCAATTCAATTTTATTCATATAGTTGGGGGGGGGGGCACGGTGGCTAAGTAGTTAGCATGTTCGCCTCACACCTCCATGGTTGAGGGTTCGATTCCCGCCTCCGCCTTGTGTGTGTGGAGTTTGCATGTTCTCCCCGTGCCTCGGGGTTTCCTCCGGGTACTCCGGTTTCCTCCCCCGGTCCAAAGACATGCATGGTAGGTTGATTGGTATCTCTGGAAAATTGTCCGTAGTGTGTGAGTGTGTGAGTGAATGAGAGTGTGTGTGTGCCCTGTGATGGGTTGGCACTCCGTCCAGGGTGTATCCTGCCTCGATGCCCGATGACGCCTGAGATAGGCACAGGCTCCCCGTGACCCGAGGTAGTTCGGATAAGCGGTAGAAAATGAATGAATGATTCACTTACTCAAATGCTGAACCATAGTACAATAAATGAATAAACCCTGTCTGTATCCAAATGATTCCCTGATTCAAGCACTCATTTTCTTCACAATAGAGATTGTGGTAATGTCCAAAATGTTTCGCTGAACAACAGGAGTGAATGATTCACTGACTCAAATGATGCACAGGCTCCCCTTGACCCAGGGTAGTTCGGATAAGCAGTAGAAAATTAATGAATGAATGAATCATATAGTGCTTTTAACATTGGACATTGTCTCAAAGCAGCCTTACAAAACATAACATTTTTATGTAAGTTCTTTGCATTAATCCATATTTATCCCTATTTATGCCCAGTGAGCAAGCCTGAGTTGACTGTCGCAAGGAAAATCTCCCTTGAGGAAGAAACCTGACAGGAAACCGACAAAAGAGAACACCAGAGAGTGGGATTATATATTATTATAATATCCTAAATAAAATTGGACCTAAAGCAAAAACAGACCAATAAGGATTTAATCAGATGTCTAACAAACAAGACACAAACATGATCGAGGACAGAGCACAAATGCAGACCCTTAAAACAATCTAACTGTACGTGTAAAAAATATTATCTGGAACTAACTCAAAACAGAAAGCATGCATATT
The DNA here is from genome assembly GCF_022655615.1 of Tachysurus fulvidraco. Lineage (NCBI taxonomy): Eukaryota > Metazoa > Chordata > Actinopteri > Siluriformes > Bagridae > Tachysurus > Tachysurus fulvidraco. The sequence continues at coordinate 3,734,108 of NC_062528.1, read as the reverse complement.
ATTCACCAGGTGAAGTTAAGAGGACCTGAAATGACCTACTGGCTCTTTTTCAGCTGGTAATTCAGCAGCACCGACCTCATATGCTCGCTTCCTGAATATGTGGCATTGTTCTAATATAATAAATATCAATTTATACACATTATTCTGCTCTGATTTGTCATTTTGTGCTTAGTTGGCTGCCCTGGACCACACAAATACTCTTCATTTCTGTTTTTGCAGAAAAAATCTCTTGTATGGATTTATTTCTTTATTTCAACCTGAAATATAGATTAGTTTTGAAGCAAATGGAAATTTGGACATGTTTTCTACACAGATGTATAGACATTGAATATGATCTGATGTTTTGTTTTTTTAGTTCTTGCGTTGGAGATATGAGCTCATCACACCGACTCGGAAGCAGTTAAGCAGTTAATGATCATTTAGTCTGTTTTTTTTTTTAAATATAGAAACAGTGTTCAGTGTGTTTTAATATGTTTAATTTTTAGTCAAAGATGGCAAATCACACACGGGTGCAAAAGAGTCTGAGTGAGTGAACTCTGTTGGGAGTGTGATTCGAATCTGAATCGACTCACTACAGGAATCAAAGATGCTGTATGGTTTGGGTTGCAGAATTTTTTTTTTTTTTTTTTTTTAAATGAGCTAACATGAAAAAAAAATTAAGTACATTAGAATGTTTTATTGAACTTGTTTGTTCTGTAATTACTGCCTGCGGGCATCCGTGTTCGTCGTTTTTGTATGATTTCTATGATTTCTTTTTTATGATTTTTATTATTTCTCCACGAAGGTTTGAGCAAAATATTCATCTTTACATGTCCCTCAGAAAACATTAATATTGTGCAGGGAAATAAATAAATAAATAAATAGCCAAAAGACTTTAGCACAGGATTCAACGCTGATTTTTAATGCTACTTTCAAGAATGATATTTATTACATTTCAGTTTGAGTTGAATTATATGAAATGCTTTCTTACTTGCATTATAAACCTTCTGACAGTGTTTTAGACTTAGTCTTTCACTTTGTCTGTGACCTAGTGAACCAGTATCAATATATTTATTCATAGATGCTTCTGTAAGTCACTCTGGACACTCTGGTGTGTCTCCCAAATGCTTTAAATGTAAATGTAAATGAATTTAAGTATGTCAGAGCCCTTGAAATTTATCTCTCAGTTTTTTATTTTTAATAACTAGCCATATGGACTTTACAGACATGCTCATTATTCGAAGCAAAGCTTTTTACAGTCTGTTGCATTTCTCCCTCTATTTTAAACCCCAAAAGAACTCCTTTGGGTGTAATTAGGCAGATTCACTGCTTATTACTACAAGGTGTGTGTGTGTGTGTGTGTGTGTGTGTGTGTGTGTGTGTGTGTGTGTGTGTGTGTTTCTTCTTTGCAAAATTCAAACAAGTTAGCAATAATTCATTATCATGTTGGCAGGCCTAACAGGTGGACGCTTTAAAAAGTCACAAAACAAAGTGCTGTGCATTTCTGTTGATGGACCGAGGAGAAATTTGCTGCTCAGATCACAAGATGCTGATGGATTGCATATATATAAAACATTGTTACGCTTCATTTATTACCATCAAATTCAGCACCAGAATAATGCAGCTTGGCTACTTCCATTATACATGAAATAATATCAGGACAACAAAGTAAGGACGTTTAGCTGTAAGGCAAAAAAAAAAAAAACGGTCGTTAGTGAGAAGCGTGGTAAAGCACATTTTTAGGCTCTATTTGTTTTGCTTACACGGCAGTTTATTTGAACACTTTGAACAAAAACATTTAATATAATATATCGACAGGATATAAAAGCTTCTCTGAGCCCTTGAACCATTTTCAAGTCTTCTAACTTAACCTCGTCTTGTAGAATCTGCTACAAGACTCATGGTAAATCCGAAGTCTTATTCCGGGGATGGCGAAGAGTTGACGTGTGATAAATGAATCTTTTCTTTCAACTCAATGCTCACTGCAAATTTTAACATTCACTAATCAATATATTTATTTCTTATTTTTATAAATAAAGTGGAAACTTGTGGAGAACAAGATTAAATAGAAGTATTTTGTACTCCTTAGGAAAAAAGATTCATCGGATATAATATAAGAGTGAATCTCAGTCATGTCGGAAAGGATTCACTGACACGAACACTGATTCACTGTGTATAATAGGATTAAATCTCAGTCATCATGGAAAAGATTCACAGACACAAGTACTGATTCCCTGTATACTGTATAATATGAGTGAATCTCAGTATTGAAGGAAATGATTCAATGACACAAACACTGATTCACTGAATATAATATGAGTGAATCTCAGTCATGACAGAAATGATTCACCAACACAAACACCGATTCACTGTATATAAGTGAATCTCAGTCATGACAGAAATGATTCACCAACCAAAACAATGATTCACTGTGTACAACATAAGTGTGAATCTCAATCATGAGGGAAATGACTCACCAAAACAGACACCGATTCACCTCATATAATTCAATTCAATTAAATTGTATTATTTGTCACATACAAGAACGACATGTAGTGAAATATTTTAAGTTTTCTCATATCCCAGGTTGTTATGAGCCTGGGGTCAGAGCACAGAGTCAGCCATAGTGCGGCGCCCTGGAGCAGGTGAGGTTAAGGGCCTTGCTCAAGGACCCAACGTTGATGTCTCAGAAGCATGTGGGCTTGAACCCCGACCTTCTGATCAGTAACCCAAAGCCTTGAACCATCACGCCCTCACTGATACACTGTTTTACTGTATATAATATAAGAATGAATCTCAGTCATGACGAAAATGATTCAACAACACAAACACTGATTCACTGTATACCACATGAGTGAATTTTAGTCATGATTCACCAACATAAACATTGATTTTCTTTATATAATATATGAGTGAATATTAGTCATCATGAAAAAGATTCACCAACACAAACAATGATTCACTGTATATATGAGTGAATCTTATTAATGACGGAAATGATTCACCAACACAAACAATGATTCACTGTATATATGAGTGAATCTCATTAATGACGGAAATGATTCACCAACACAAACAATGATTCACTGTATATATGAGTGAATCTCATTAATGACGGAAATGATTCACCAACACAAACACTGATTCACTGTAGATATGAGTGAATCTCATTAATGACGGAAATGATTCACCAACACAAACAATGATTCACTGTATATATGAGTGAATCTCATTAATGACGGAAATGATTCACCAACACAAACAATGATTCACTGTATATATGAGTGAATCTCATTAATGACGGAAATGATTCACCAACACAAACAATGATTCACTGTAGATATGAGTGAATCTCATTAATGACGGAAATGATTCACCAACACAAACAATGATTCACTGTATATATGAGTGAATCTCATTAATGACGGAAATGATTCACCAACACAAACAATGATTCACTGTATATATGAGTGAATCTCATTAATGACGGAAATGATTCACCAAAACAAGCAATGATTCACTCTACATAATATAATAGTGAATTTCAATTATGACGGAAATGATTCACCAACACAAACACTGATTCACTGTACATAATATAAGAGTGAATTTCAGTAATGACACAAATGATCCACCAACACAAACACTGATTCACTGTACATAATATAAGAGTGAATTTCAGTAATGACACAAATGATTCACCGACACAAACACTGATTCACTGTACATAATATATGAGTGAATTTTAGTAATGACACAAATGATTCACCGACACATATGCTGATTCACTGTACATAATATTAGAATCATGATTCACTGACTCAAACACTGATTAGATGAAAAAACGAGAAGGGACTCTCTGTTTTGAATGAGTCTCTGATTCAATCTGTGATTTGTCAGATTTTCTTACTGAACAGCACTGTAGTGTATTGATTTTATGATATATAGGATGTAAGAATTTATTAGAATTGATCTTTAACTATATAAAAGTTTAATCTCGTGTTACCATTAAAAAATATATTTTAATGAACTTAATTTTTTTCACAGTTAATAAATTAGACTAATTAGCTAGAGTTTAAGCATCAGTAAAGGAGGGTAAAAAGAAAAACACGGTTCTATTTGGAATCATAAAAAAAAAGCGGTCAGTAGTCCAAAGTACTTGATGTGAAATGTCTTAGACCAAGGGCTCTGCAAGCCTAATGAGATTTAAGATTAGCATAATATTAATAGTACATTAAAAAAAGATCTTTCAGCTGAGAGTCTCCAGTGAGTGTAGGTCAAGCCTTAATCTAAAACCCAGAGTCCCAGGTCAATAATTAGTGCTCCAAGAAGCAGAAAATGTGTTTGTGCAGCTGCATGCATAATTCTGCCTCCTGTATGTCCCACCCGTCTTTCTCACCCTCTCTCCGGGTCTTTCTCGTGTCTCTTTCTATCACTTTCCTCACAGAGGTGTTTCCATTTGTCATGCAGTGTGGGAGCAGTGTTGCTGTATCTGTCCCATCCCAGCTGTATCTGTACCTATCTCATCACCTCACTCAAAACACACACACACACACACACACACACACACACACACACACACACACACACACACACACACACACACACACACACACACACGATCACGTAAGGTCACTTCAAATTTCCTTTCCATCTGCAGCACACCCAGGTTTCCAGCTTTCATGCATAAAGCAAGCCAAATGTTTGCTAGCTAGTTTGTGACTTTAGCTACTTGTTTATGCAGTGCATGATCCCTTTTGCCTGCTTGAGCTGAATTTATATCATGTGGTGGAATTTGGGAGGACAGAAAACGAGTGCTCATACATTCTATCATTCTGTTAGCTGGATTTGTATTAAATATTAGACGTAAGGCAAATATAAAGGAGTTGGATTTCAAATGTTATGTAATGGGTAAGAATAGTTATTCTCACTAACTCCGCCCAGATTTTTTACTAATATTTACAAATTATATTGCTAACTTTACACACAGGTTCGATTTTGCTTTCGGTGAAATTGCTTTACAGTAAACATTTGCCTAAACATAACAAAAACCTTTCTAAGACTTTTAAGGATCGATTGTGACTTGTTATTTCTTTTTTCTAGTGAAAAATGTAGTGCACACTCACACAGTATTTGTGTGTGTGTGTGTCTGTGTGTCTGTGTGTGTTGACTCTAATGTGAGGCTAACATGAGGTACACAAGTAGCTAAAGTTGCAAACCAGCTATTAAATATTTGGCTACCTTTATGCATGGAAGCAGGAATCTTCCATTATCTTGTGTGTGTGTGTGTGTGTGTGTGTGTGTGTGTGTGTGTGTGTGTGTGTGTGTGTGTGTGTGTGTGTGTGTGTATTAACACACAGCTGAGAATAATCACTTTTTACCAGCCAATTTCAACTGCCTCCTCTCTCTGTCCATATCTGATAATTGGCCCCGCCCTCTCTGACTAATAATAATAATAATAATAATAATAATAATAATAATAATAATAATAATAATAATAATAATGTTAATAACTTTTTTATAAATTTATATAACACATTCAATGCACTTCAAATGCAGCTTAAAATGCTTTACATCATGTTGTAAATAACTCCCGAAACAGCAAACTGAAGATCCAAAATAATATGCAAAAAAATTAAACAAAAAGAAATAAAAAAGATGAATGTATGTTGTTTTACATATAATAATAATAATACAAATTGAATAAAGGTACAAATGGAATAACAGTATTTTAGTTATATAAATGTAATGTGGCAGTAAAAGTAAAACAAATAATAAAATATATCAGATTTTAATATCATGATATTAGTGCCTATGATAACAAAACACATGGAAGCATCTTTCTTTCTTATTTTCATGCATGCAAGAGGTGCATGGCCCCCGTTTTCGGTCTCCTGAGTGCTCATCTTAATGTCAGTCAGATTGTGGAAAAGCTGTGATTATCAGCTTAAATGTCAGTCATGCTTGAACAGAAGGTTTCGCCTACTGCAAACACACAAACTGAAACGTGATGTTCCAGCCGTCTATACCGAGCGCCGAGATTAGTTTAGTGTAAAGGTCGCTGTTGTCCTTTTTATACCTCGACACACTTTTCTGTTGCTCTCTTTGAGTCATCACCGTCATGGACATGACCTTTCACATTTGACTGCTCCGTCCTGCAGATGTCACAAACAAACACACACACACACACACACACACACACACACACACACACACACACACACACACACACACACACACACACACACACACACACGCCTTTTACGGTCTCCTCATGCAGCCTGATTTAATGAGTCGTCTGTCTCCTACACGCTGATTTCATTAATTAACAGCCAGAAATTTCTGCAACATTTTACTTCCTCTTTCTTTCTCTTGCTCTACAGAAATAAAGTCATTAGCCGCACAAGGTGACCCTGCTCAATATCACACATGAATTTAAGCCATCTGTTTCTCTCACAGTGTCTCTCGCTGGCTTCATCCTCACATTTCTACATTAACAGCGATGTATTGTTGCTAGGATTTTGTGACTTACTCGTTAAAACTTTCGCACACTGATTAAAACTGGCTGATTAAATATTGAATATTTGGATCGCAAAATTGTATTGCAGTTTTGATCCTGTTTATTTCTCCGCTTGGACTATTGATTTATCCGTTTTGGATTGTTGGTGAGATGATACAAGCCAGAAGTTTGTACTCTCCAAAGCTCAAATTAATTTTTTACAGCTGTAGAAATGAAATTATTTATAATCACGCTTTTGAGGTTCACCCAGATGAGGATGAGGTTCCTTTTAGAGTCTGGTTCCTCTTAAGGCTTCTTCCTCATGTTGTCTCAGGGAGTTTTTTCCTTGCCTGCTCGTTCGGGATAAGTATACATTTTAATTTTAAACTTTTTGAGCCATGAAGTGTTCAAAGATTTACACTGCCACACACTGTAGCTGATGTTATGGGCCAGAAAGGCGTATCAGATGCTCCAGATCTCCTGGGCAGAGATTGTGAGGCCTGGTCTGTTGTCGTTTACTGATTACTTATTCGCGATTAGATGGGCTTCTTGTCTGTCCATTTATCCACTGTTAATTCTCTAGTGGGTAAAAATATAACCCCGTGCTTCCAAAAAAGCAACAGGTATGACAGTAAACGTAGAATGAAGTAGACGCTGGCTAGGTTTTTCCAAGCAAGAGTCATTTATAACTGATGAAGGAGATGAAGCCGGACACAGAATCAGTGATGTTGCTCCTAGACATGAATGTAAAGCAAGTCTAGCAGGTGATTCAGCATCCGCAAGAAAGAACAAATCTCCCCATAGCACCCCTAAAATTTCATTTTCTTAAAGCAATAATATTAGGAATGTGTTCTAATTAAAAATGTAGTTAATAATTTAGCAGAACAAATGAAATAAAGTAAAAAACATTTACTTATTACACGTGCGTAACGTAACGTCATGTGACATGAGTTGCAGCTATGATAGCATAGGCGTAATATCATTACATTTTATTTTGAAAATGGAGCAGATTCCTGCAGCAAATTAACGATCTCTGATTTAAATTCAGATTTCGCTTCTGGTGAAAATGAGAATATACAGTAAACATAATTCAGCCCGAGGTACAGAATGGTTCAGATGTTGATTGTTCGGATTATGTGATTGTTGCGCGAAACAGCAACTTAGAACTTTTGGCCATAAATACTCAATGAGCGAAAACCCCTGGATGCTGAAGGCATCATTCATAAATTTGCCATCCACCACAACAACCGCCTCATTGTCCTGCTTTAAGATTTCATACAGTAAGTTCAATTTTATCATTTAAGTGCTTCATTCATTTCATAAATTGATGAACAAATTCAAATTGAATTAGTCAAAATTTGTCAAAATTTTCATCTCCGCCTTCTCAACTGTTAAAGTATCTTTAGCACTTTAAACTTTAGATACTAACACAAATCAGATTTCTGGAAAATTGGAAAACATTCCAACATTTCTCCAAATCCAACTCTGTTCATTTGAAATCCTAAAAAAAAAAAAAAAAAAATCATCGTCGCTTGTTAAAATTCCAGTGATTTAGGTTGACATTTGAAGGTATTAACACACAACAAGCTCCACACTGCATGTTAATATTTATGGTAATGTTTTTTTAAATATAGCTTCATAATAAACATGTCCCTGAAGTCAGTGTAGAAGCTGTGAAGAGGTACGACTTTATCTTTAGTCCCAGACATGCCTTTAGGAAACATCTAAAACTGAGCCCTGAAGGGAACACTGAGCTTGACCTTTCATCTTATTCTTGTTAACTGTCATATGGCATTATTATGTTCTGATCATTCATTTGACTTGTAAAGTTTAAGAGTAAAAAAAAATCATCTAACAAATGCTGCACTTTTAGGTTTAAAGGCAGAACAACAGCAAAAAATCCATCAAAGCGCTTCGTTCATTCCATCAGGTTCTCCATCAGGCATATTTATCTCCTCTTCATTAGCTTGTAATTAGAGATATTTTTTAAATATCTAATAAAAATGCTTTTGAAATCCATTCTGCAGTGGAGGAATATTGTGAATGCATTTCGAAGGGATTACGGCTAGTTTTATTATAGCTAGTTATTTAAATAGATCGATATACAATATAAACTTGGTGTATATTCATGTACCATGGTAGATTTCATACTAATGTAATAATCTAGCAGCTAAATTGTCAAAATTGGTGTAACATCGACATCGACATCGACATCATCAATCTCACTTCTAGTCATGAGGAAACTCCTGAGTATGCATTTTGTTCAGAAGCCTTTATTTGTCATATATCTATTACAGCACAAGGGAATTATTTTCTTTATATATCTCAGATTGTTGGGAAGCCATGAAACAGTGCGTCTGGAGCAGAGACGTTTAAGGGCCTCGCTAACGGCTGACAACAGGAGCAGCTTGGCAGTGCTGAGGCTTAAACCTCCACCAACCTTCTGATCATTAACCCAGAACCTTAACTGTTAAGTGTGAATATACGTTATTTCATGTAATAATTAATTCACTGCTTGTACCCTTTATATCCATCTCTCTCTATCACACAGTGCCACCAATCTGAGAGCATGAAAGCTAGCTAACACTTGCTAGCAAATGATATAAACATCTATTGACAGACAATAAACAGCCGTCTGTTGCTTTGACACTTGCTAGTGTAAATTCAGGATTACAAGCCCATCTCAAACCATTTGCCTAGTAAACCATGAAGACTTTCTTGTCATCTTTCTTTTGGACGTCTGTCAGGTTGACTGACAGGAAATGAAGATTTATAATACCAAATGTTACCTCATCATCATCATCATCATCATCATCATCATCATCATCATCATTATCATTGTCACAATCTTTATCTTCATCATCTTCATTATTCTGGTCCATTCCTCTGACACTCAGTCAGGCATTCAGAGCCGCCAGCTCTTTTTCCACTCTGTCAGTCTCTCTGATTTTCATCTTCTCTTTTCCCAGCTCTCACTTTTCCCCTCATCTCATCTGTCCATCTATCTGTCTCTTCTGCTTTCCGTTCTTTCATTCTTGAATGCTGACTCTCAGTCCCTCGCTAATCCCTTGAGAGCTGAGCAGGATTGGTACGGAGGTGATGATTGGAGTCGAGTCGTTCACGCCGCATACTAAACACATACTTCAAAAAGCTCCAGGGTTTCCGATCATCAAAGCCAAAATCTGCCATGTCACATTTCTCCATCTATTATCCATTTTCAGCAGGAACTTGCCTTAGAACACATCATTAGTGTTTAGATGAGTTTAATAATACACCAGTGCTGTGTTAGTTAAAAAGGAACTGCGGCTCTGTGCAACATTGTCATCATCATCATCATCATCATCATCATCATCATCATCATCATCACCACACTCAGTCATTTGAAAGACTAAAGATGCAGGGCAGAGTTACATTCTTAGAAAATGCAGAACCATGTTCACTTGTTCCTCAGGTGGATTAGCAAAGGGTTAGGGTTAGGTTTAGGTGCACATGAATTTCTTGAACTTTTTTTTTTTAGTATAACCTCTGAGAGATCTCTAAACCCTTTCTTCAAGAAGTAGATCAATTCATTGGGTAAAAAATGTAATAGAAACAGCTAAATTATTGATCATTTTTTTCTGTCTAAAACCTATCAGAATTTTAATGTTTACCTTCTTGATAATTGGTACACATGGTTCTTCAAGGGGTTCTTTACGGATTTATTAGACGATGGAAGATTTTTCTGCTTTGCTTTTTGATAAGAAAACACCTCTTTTCTGTTTTGAGCCTTTCCCCTACTGTTCTACTTTCATCATTTCGAGTACTACTTTGAAGTTTCTACAAAACATAAATGAAACATTTCCATATTCTCTGCCTATGACATCTCTTTATTACCTCCAGACAGACCGAATGATGTAATTGTTCTCTTCAGTACACCATGGATGAGCCTGTTAGAAAGAGTAGTGAAGAAGCATGACATGACCAAGGTCAAGCTGTTCTGACTGTCGGATGAGAGAAGAACGAAAGAGAAGAAAGAAGCAGGGTTACTTGGCTAGATTAATCATTTATGACACCTGTGGAAATGTGGGATAATTGAGTTGATCTAGTTTGTTCTCAGAGTCTGAGCAGAACATCCTCGTCGGACCCCCCGGATGAGGAGAAATAGATGAAATCATGGCTACATGGGATGATTTCATTATCCCGATGATCTTCTTTCAGTTCTTTCCAAAAAAAAAAGAAAAAAAAGAACAAAGATTTAATATTACTTTATGTGAAGGGAGCCTACATTAGGCATTCATAAGACATTTATAAGCGGTGCATAAATATTTTAGAGCAATGCTGGAGAATTAATGAATTCATTTTCATTTTCTTAAATACCCTCTTTCTTGCTTTCTTTCTTGCTTTCTTTCTTTCTTTCTGAAAGAACATTCTGGATTTGCTGTGATGGTGAGTGTTAGAATTCTGTAAGAAATCTACAAATCTACTGTATCTATGTCTTACATGTCATGATCAGCACACCTGCCTCACCTCCGCACCCACAACGGAGAGAATCGTCTCCGGAGTATTAAGCGCTCCCGGACTACACTTCCCACTACACCCCGCTCAGCCTAATCAGTGCACCAGCTGTTCTCTATCAGCTGGCGCACTTAAATAAGCAAACGAACTTGACCCCATTGCGAAGTCTTGATTTGCTACGGCTATCATTCTGAGCGTTGTCTGATTGTTCCTGTTTCTGGTTTTTGATCTGTTTCTGTATTTTGCCTCACGACTGATTTCTGCCTGCCCTGACCTTTTGCCTGTTGTTCTGACTACGTTTTTGCCTTACCTACACTGTCGTGTTTACCGGTACTGAACTCTGCCTGTTGTTTCCGAGATTATATATTAAAGCTGCAAATGGATCCTCAGTCTTACGACTCATCATTACAGAAGACTTCGCCACCAAGCGATCCAGCAGCCGTCTCTCAGCTTGCCACCCAGCTCTCCGCTCAAGCCCAGCAGCTCGCCGGACACCACCAACAACTAACGCGACTTACCTCGCTCATCGGAGAGCTCGCTGCGGCGTTACAAGGTCTGCGAGGCTCCGCTGCGGCTCCGAACCCTCCGGCACCGGCGCCCCGCCCGCCGGCCGATCCAATCGCGACCCCAGCTGTCACCAGCCCGCGGCTCGCGTTTCCGGAAAAGTTTAACGGAGAGCTATTTGTGGCGCAACAACCGTCCCTGTATCCGACCGCCGCTAGCCGCGTAGCGTTTGTGTGCACGCTCCTCACCGGGAAAGCGCTGGAGTGGGCCACGGCGGTTTGGCAAGAGGATGGCTCCGCCTTCCCCACGTTTGAACACTTCCTCTCCCAATTCCGCGCTGTCTTCGAGCACTCCGCCACGGGTGAGAGCGCAGAGGAGCGTTTGTTGGCCGTATCTCAGGGCGACCGTCCCGCCGCTGAGTACGCGCTGACATTCCGTACGCTCGCCGCCGAGACAGGTTGGGAGGAGCGACCCCTAAAGGTGATCTACCGCAAAGGGTTGCATCCGGGTCTACAAGCCGAGCTCGCCTGCCGTGATGAAGGGAGAGATTTGACGGAGTTCATTGACCTGTCCATCCGCATTGACAATTTGATGCGGACACGTCGACCTCCTACGCACACCGCCCGACACGCGCGCGAGACACTTCGCACAGCCCGACCGGCGGACCCCGAGCCCATGCAGCTCGACGCCACGCACCTCACGCCTGAGGAGAGAGCAAGACGCTTCCGCTTCCAACTCTGCCTCTACTGCGGAGAAGCCGGTCACAGACTGGTCGCCTGCCCCAACAAGCCGCCCGGCAGACGGAACACATCGGTGAATCCTGACCCGCTCATTCCTCAATCTTCGAACTGCGCGGTAGTACAAGTACAAGTTGAAATACGGGGGAAAATGATTAATCTGTCTGCTCTAATCGACTCCGGCGCCGCGGGCAATTTCATGTCAAGGGAGTTTGCGCAAGCCTATAACGTGCCAGTGATCCCATGTGCTTTTCCTTTGGCAGTGGAGGCGGTAGACGGCAGGCCGCTCAGTGAGGGCCACATCACGCACATCTCCAGGCGTCTCCGGCTGCAGGTGGGCCCTCACCATCAAGAATACCTGCCTTTCCACATCATCCGCTCCCCGCGTCACACCCTCATCCTAGGCTTCCCCTGGCTCCAACTTCACAACCCCGTCATCTCCTGGAGAGACCTGCACATCTCAAGCTGGGGCGAAGCATGCCACCGACACCAGCCACTGCCTCCGAAAACCCCACGACCCAACACCACGCTCTCTGTATGCTCCACTTCCACCACCTCTAATCTCCCAGCGGAATACCAAGACCTTTCGGCGGCCTTCAGCAAGACTCGGGCCACCGAACTGCCACCGCACCGGCCCAGTGACTGCGCCATAGAACTTCTGCCTGGATCCACTCCACCCAGAGGGAGAATCTTCCCGCTGTCGCAACCAGAGACGGCAGCCATGAAAACCTACATCGAGGAGGAGCTCCAGAAGGGCTTCATCCGACCCTCTGTCTCCCCGGCGTCCTCCGGGTTCTTCTTCGTGAAGAAAAAAGATGGAGGCCTCCGCCCATGCATTGACTACCGGGCTCTGAACGACATGACAGTCAAGTTCCGGTATCCTCTTCCCCTCGTGCCGTCGGCTCTCGAACAGCTCCGCCAGGCCCGATACTTCACGAAATTGGACTTACGCAGCGCTTACAACCTCATCCGGATCAGAGAGGGGGATGAATGGAAGACCGCCTTTTCGACCCAATCAGGCCATTATGAATATTTAGTCATGCCGTTCGGCCTTTCGAACAGTCCCGCGGTGTTCCAGTCATTCATTAATGACGTGTTCCGCGACATGCTGGACCGCTGGGTGGTCGTATACATCAATGACATCCTTATATATTCAGAGACCATGGAGGAACACACCCAACACGTGCGGGCAGTCCTTAAACGTCTCATCCAACACCGTCTGTACGCCAAGGCCGAAAAATGCGAATTCCACCAGACCTCCACGACCTTCCTAGGCTACGTCATCTCAGCCGAGGGGGTCGCCATGGACGACTCCAAGGTGCGCGCAGTACTACAGTGGCCCCGACCACAGAGCCTGAAGGAGTTACAGCGCTTCCTGGGGTTTGCTAATTTCTATCGCCGCTTCATCCGTGGTTTCAGCACGATTGCGGCCCCGCTCACCTCGATGACCAAAAAAGCATCCACTCGGCTTACCTGGTCCCTTGAAGCTATAACGGCATTCCGGCGCTTGAAAGCGAGCTTCACCTCAGCTCCCATTCTCCACCACCCGGATCCAGACCGGCCGTTCATAGTAGAGGTGGACGCCTCTAATACGGGGGTGGGGGCCATACTGTCTCAACGCCAGGGCCCGGCCAACAAGATGTTCCCGTGTGCATACTTCTCTCGCAAGCTATCTCCGACGGAACGCAACTACGACGTGGGGGACCGAGAGCTGCTAGCCATGAAGGTAGCATTCGAGGAGTGGCGGCACTGGCTAGAGGGCGCGGTACACCCGTTCACCGTGCTCACCGACCACCGGAACTTGGAATACCTTCGCGCCGCCAAACGCCTGAATCCCCGTCAATCGAGGTGGGCCATGTTCTTCACGAGGTTCAGATTCACGGTGACCTACAGGCCGGGGACCAAGAATATCAAGGCCGATGCCCTGTCCCGCATGTTCCGTGAACCCGGCCCGGACACAAGCCCTGAACCCATCATCTCCGAAGCCCACATCCTCGCGCCCATCCAGTGGGACATCATGACGGAAATAACCCAGGCCAACGCCCACACACCACCACCTGCCAATTGCCCTCCATCCCGGACCTATGTGCCCGAGAACTGGCGCACGAACCTCCTGGAGCTCCTACACTCCAACCCCAGCGCCGGCCATCCCGGCGTCACAGGCACCCTACACCTGGCTCAGAACCAGTTTTGGTGGCCGACTCTAGCCACAGACGTGCGCGAATTCGTCCGAGCCTGTACAATCTGCAATACCTCTAAGCCCTCTCATCAGCTCCCCGCGGGCTTACTGCTTCCTCTGCCCACGCCTCAACGCCCCTGGTCCCACATTGCAATTGACTTTGTCACCGACCTTCCCCGTTCCAACAACCACACGGTTATCCTCACCGTGATCGATCGATTCTCCAAAGCCTGCCGTCTGATCCCCATGCCGAAACTTCCCACAGCCTTCGAGACCGCGGAGGCATTGTGCAACTTTGTCTTCCGGTACTATGGCCTGCCTGAGGATATCGTGTCCGACCGCGGTCCCCAGTTCACCTCACGAGTCTGGGCGGCATTCTTCAAACAGCTCAACGTGAACATCTGCCTCACCTCGGGGTACCACCCGCAAGCCAACGGACAGACGGAACGGTTGAACCAAGATCTCGTCCGGTTCCTACGCTCCTACTGCCACGATAACCAGACCGACTGGAGCACATACTTGATGTGGGCTGAGTATGCTCAGAATTCTCTCCTCAAACCCGCCACGGGTCTAACCCCATTCCAGTGCGTCCTGGGATTTCAACCTCCTTTGTTCCCCTGGTCCGACACACCCTCGGACCTACCGGCCGTTGACGAGTGGTTTCGTCGCAGTGGGGACACATGGAGCGCGGCGCACCGGCAGCTACGGCGAGCCATTCGCAGGCAAAAGACACAGGCCGACAGACACCGCCGTGAGCACCCCGACTACCAACCCGGACAGTGGGTCTGGCTGTCCACCCGTGACCTCCGCCTCCGTCTGCCCTGTCGTAAGCTCAGCCCACGGTTTGTGGGCCCATTCCGCATCATCAGACGGATTAATCCAGTCTCCTACCGCCTGGCACTACCCCCGTCATACCGCGTATCTCCCACCTTTCACGCCTCACTTCTGAAACCCGCGGAGAGACCACCGAGAGACCCAGAAACCTCCGCCGAACCACCAGCACCCCTCTTGGTCGACGAGGGAGAGGCATACCAGGTCCACGAATTGCTGGACTCCAGGCGCCGACGGGGCCGCCTGGAATACCTAGCCGACTGGGTGGGGTACGGCCCGGAAGAACGCTCCTGGGTCAAGGCAGGGGACATCCTGGACCCTTCACTCACCACTGACTTCCACCTACGCCACCCAGACAGGCCCGCTCCCCCGGTCTCGTGGTAGACCTCGACGTCGCACACGTCCTCGCGTCAGGAGCCGCTCGCAGGGGGGGGGCTCTGTCATGATCAGCACACCTGCCTCACCTCCGCACCCACAACGGAGAGAATCGTCTCCGGAGTATTAAGCGCTCCCGGACTACACTTCCCACTACACCCCGCTCAGCCTAATCAGTGCACCAGCTGTTCTCTATCAGCTGGCGCACTTAAATAAGCAAACGAACTTGACCCCATTGCGAAGTCTTGATTTGCTACGGCTATCATTCTGAGCGTTGTCTGATTGTTCCTGTTTCTGGTTTTTGATCTGTTTCTGTATTTTGCCTCACGACTGATTTCTGCCTGCCCTGACCTTTTGCCTGTTGTTCTGACTACGTTTTTGCCTTACCTACACTGTCGTGTTTACCGGTACTGAACTCTGCCTGTTGTTTCCGAGATTATATATTAAAGCTGCAAATGGATCCTCAGTCTTACGACTCATCATTACATTACACAAGCATTAAATTAACTGAAGCTTGGTGGTGTGTTTAAAATGTCCGTATTTACTATGAAGGATATTGATGTTCTTATTGTTCTCAGTAGTGGGATTTAAATTTATTTCTATAGCACTATTCGGACGGGACTAGTTTTACGTGGGGACGTGGAATAATGCGATTTTACCTCAGGACGTCTGTAATATTAATTGGCCAATTCGCACGGGACAAGACATCTCAGTAAAACTAGCAGAAGTGGGAGGGGTAACTCGCTTTACGCACCACAGTAACCTCATTGTCGTCATGTGCATATGACGTTGCTTCCTGTTTCAAGCGCCTCCATGCTTGCAAAACGCGCCAAAAACTACTTATAAACAGGAAATGACGGAATTTTACCGTACATATTTATAGCAGGTCTATTCGGACGGGATTAGTATTACCTGAGGTAATTTTTCCGGACCTTTTTACAGAAGGTAAAAGTCGCCGTAATCTTTACTGACATTGACAGTAATGATTACCGAGATGGCACATTCTGACGGGACTAAAATCACAGAGAAGCTCTGGTAATAATTACTTTACTCCCCACGTCCCCACGTAAAATTAGTCCCGTCCGAATAGTGCTTATGGCACAGAAAGTATCAGGGTCACTTTGCTTTTAGCAAAAAAAAAAAAGATGCATCATGAACTTATAACATATGTAAGCATTGAAAGTTGTTTTGTCTGCAGCAGAGCTTCCAGTCTAAACAAATTCAAATGCAAGTGTTTTTTTTTAATTATTATTCTTGACCAATCGGGATGCAAAATGTTTAATTAAATACATAATGTACATTTCAATAAAATTAAATATGAATTTCATTTAAAATTTAGTCATTTCTTTTCTAAATCTGTATATTTATATGAATCGGCTTTGAGACAATGCCCAATGTTAAAAGTATAGAAATGAAATGTAATTGCATCGAATATGAAGAAATTTATAAAAAAAAAAATATAAAACCAGATCCCTCTATAGTATGTATGAGACATTCGTCGGTATGTAATGTGGTTTGTGAGATTTCCTGCCCCCAAAGCTACAAAGAAGACAAACATCTGAGCTACATCTTCAGCACCAGAGTTCCATCAATCTTTATTTCATGTGCATTAATGATAATGATAAATCTAATCTAGCTTGAAAGCTATAGGATATTTAGCTAATGCCAGCTAGGACTGCTAAGAGCATTGTGTGTGTGTGCATGTGTGTGAATGTGTGTATGTGTTTGTGTGTGTGTGTGTGTGTGTGTGTGTGTGTGTGTGTGTGTGTGTGTGTGTGTGTGTGTGTGTGTGTGTGTGAGACAGTTTTTATCGTATCAGCAGAGAATTGCTGACCTGCGATTCTTCTGTTTAAAAAAAATGTAATAGTAACAGTAGCACTAACAGTAAAAATCCGAAGATTTTGCGATTATTATATTTATAAAAAAAACACCTGGTAATAAACATTTGGTAGCGTATTATGTCTTCTTATATTTACATTATATTTACATTTACAACATTTGGCAGACGCCCTTATCCGGTGCGACATACATAAGTGCTTAAATCTCTAACATTGAATACATTAATGCTGGTTCACTAGGTTACATACTTAAGATACCATGAGTTTAAAACATTTGTTCAAAGTTACAATGAAAAAGTGTCAAAGGTTTTTTTTTTTTTTTTTTAAATGCAAAAGATAAGGAAAGAAGTGCTAGTTGAAGTGTTTCCTGAATAAGTAGGTCTTCAACCGCCGCTTGAAAATAGCCAGTGACTCGGCTGTCCGGACCTCTAGGGGAAGTTCATTCCACCACCTTGGTGCCAGAACAGAGAAGAGTCTTGTAGTATACTTGCCTCTTACCCTGAAAGATGGTGGAACCAGTCGAGCAGTGCTGGTAGATCGGAGGTTGCGGGGTGCAGTGCGAGGAATGATGAGGGCTTTGAGGTAAAAGGGAGCTGGTCCATTTTTGGCTTTGTAGGCCAGCATCGGTGTTTTGAATCTGATGCGTGCAGCTACCGGAAGCCAGTGGAGGGATCGCAGCAGCGGGGTGGAATGGAGAACTTTGGCAGGTTGAAAACAAGCCGGGCAGCTGCATTTTGGATCATTTGCAGAGGACGGATTGCGTTCATAGGTAGACCTGCTAGCAGTGCATTGCAGTAATCCAGTCTAGAAATGACAAGAGACTGAACAAGTACCTGAGCAGTCTGTGTGGACAAAAATGGCCGAATCCTTCTAATGTTGTAGAGAAGAATATTATACTTATACTACTATAAGAATATTTACTACTTCTACAGCTGTATCACCTCCCAACACCCATATCCTGAGGCATCGACATTTTAATAAGTCCTGATCATCCTACTTTGTATTTATATAAAGAAATTTCTGTGCATTGTGTATTTAAGTTGAACTTTATGATGGATAAACAGTGGACAGCCCCAGGTGTGTTTTTTTTATGCACATAATGCAATACAGAGGAAAAAAACTAGGTGCTGAATCACACTGGGAAAGTCTCCAGAGCAGCTGTCCAGGGACTGGGACCTTGTAAGGGCTTTGTTTTGTCTGTTCATTACAGTGATTCGGTGATGTGTTGGTCCTCCATATGGCTACTGTGCACCACTGTGTCCCCATAAGGACTCTGAAGTCTTGTTTTATCACTTTTTTTTTCTTTTATCCACCTACACAGATCACAGAACCTAGTTACATGGATAGCAGCTCTCGAACATTCATCGGAAACTGTGAAGACGTCAGAAACGTCAAAAACGATAATGACCTTTCTAAAATGGAAATGAATAATGGTTTTATTATATATATATTTCTCCGGTGCATGGTTCATGGAAATGTTTATCTTCAGGCTGTAACATGATTCAACAAATGTGGGATGACACAGGAGCTTTTTTTCACAGGAAGATGGACGGAAAATGCAGAAAAGCAAGATGTAGAGAGAGAGAGAGAGAGAGAGATAGAGAGAGAGAGTCTATCATTCATTTTTACCAGAGGAGGTTTCTCAGCACCTGGAGGATTTCTGCTAGCTTTACACTGACATGCTTTCAGCGTGACTGACACTAATTCTCCACCCAACTGAGCTCAAAGACAGGAAATCAGACGCACGAGCTAATTAATGCATTAGAGTTAAGTTAAATGTTAATAAACACTGAATCATGTGTATAGAGGCACAGTATTACACACAAACGTAACATACACACCTCAGTCCACCTAGACATGTAAAATTGTGGGTGGAGTCGATGCAAAATAGATAACCTGCAGAGTGAATGTCACTTTGTGAACTGAGACGTGTGACTGAATTAATGCAATGTTTCAGTCAAGTGAAAAGGAAATAATATCATTTACAAAGTCTTAAAATGAGAAATTCACCCATGCAGTCATGCTTTAATATCTTTACTAAGGAAATATTAGTGGAAGTTATTTCCTTGTCTTTGAACAAGAACCAAAACATGACAGAACAGATAATGTGCTTGAAATGGATACGACTACAGATACGATTACGGCTGTCAGTTTCTTTCCATATCAACGTGAAGAGATTTTTTTTCATATGCAAGTTTTATTAATTGAAAGTTGTTTGGCTGCTCACGATGGCTGGGTGAAAGCCTGAAGCAGTGAGAGGAGAGGATATAGTCTTGCTTCTGGACCATCAGGGAAAGATTTATTAATGGATTAACGCTACTCAGATTGTTATACTGCTATTTATTTCATTTCACAAAATACCAGTGTTTGCAATGACTCATTATCCTTCATTAATTCATCTTTAGTGACTACCTGTCAGGGTCAAGATGTACTCATTGTGTTAGAACACTAATATAGAAGAAGAATTGTGTACAGTACTTATGCAAGTGCTATATTATACATGCTATACATATAACATGCTGCGTAAAATCTATCAGTTCTTTGTTGGAGTAGAATTTGCATGATTGTTAATAGCCACAATGACAAAAAAAAAAGTAAAACCTTTCAGCAGTGTATCAGCACGACAGAGGTCCAGGCCACGTTACATGATAATTCAGTAAGAAACCCCGATGACAGCTTTTATTGAACTGTATGATTCAGGGCCAGCGAGCGCATTGTGCAGCTGGCAAAGTTGAAGCCTGTGTTTTCTGAAGTCTAGCTTTTTTTTGTGATCCCTTTTGTGAGTTCTGAGGCAAACAGAAAACACATAAAACAGGCATAGATTATCTGTGTTACAGTTTGGAAAGCAACAAATATGTGTCTGCTTCAGTCCTGCCCCAAAACAGCTCCCCAAAACACTTGATAATTGTTTTTTGTTATTGATTGTGTTCACCTGTTCTGTGTTAGCCTATTTTTAGTTTGCCTAATTCCACCTTTGTGTTTTCTCTGAGCCTTTACATCATATATAATAGGATTTTGGTCTAATCACGTACGTACAAGGTTAAAGGATGACTTGTGACATGGAATGTGTTTAATGCAGAACCTGTTAGCAATCTAATGTTAGTGCTGTTAAAGAAATTATTGTAAACGTTGATGCCGATCAATAATCTTATTGACCTGCAACAAAGGAAAGCTTCTTTGGTAACAGTTACCTAGACCTCTATCTATGTGCTAATGTCTGCTGAACAGATTCCCAATGTTTTATTCAGGAATATTTTTTCCATTGTGACCTTCTTTCTTTTTGTAATACTGTATTATGTTACGTGCAATCGCATTCGCATTACCAGGGTAGTGTTACCATGGCAAGAGGAAATCGAGCCACTTATAGTTTACATGCATATTCGTAAACCTTTGTATTCCTTATGAGGGTAACATTGTACAGGCTACAAATGAATCATTCGACATGTGCGATTTATTTAATAGTTTTAAAAAAACTGTTTACTCAAAAATCTTACACTAGACAAACCCCTAGGACCTGAAAATAGGAGTAAAATATTGTTGGAAATGAAAGTGTCAGAGTCAAGGAGCTGATATGATATGAAGTTATGTAAAATAAGTAACAATATGCAGCTTTGGAAAACAACAGAAAAGACAAATGGAGCAATGTCTCAAGTCTTGAATTAATGAGGGTGAATTCAAATCATTAGGCATTTACAGACATGCATTATGTCTCTCTCTCTCTCTCTCTCTCTCTCTCTCTCTCTCATATACACACACACACACACACACACACACACACACACACACACACACACACACACACACACACACACACACACACACACACATTCATTAGTACTCACAAATGTCTACACACAAACAGACTTTGCATGAGAAATGCAATATCCAGAGCTGGACATTTCTAAATAAATCATTTGAGATGCTGTCTGCTCGGACCACTGCATTCATCACTGTGTGTTTGTGCCTTCTGAAGAAACACAGGACTCAACATTACTAAGAATGCT
>NC_062528.1:3670168-3707668 GCF_022655615.1 Tachysurus fulvidraco | reverse complement strand
TCAGCTCCAATAAAACCAGTCTGAGAAATTTGTGAAACTGAGCAATGCTTGTTGGCTCCATCCACATCCTGGGTATCCATTGAAACTGTTTGTGGACCATAAGGTTGTATGAGCACATGACTAATATGTTTCTGTCCATTGTGTTTCAAGTGGAAATGTTAAAACCCAAAGTACTGGGCTGCAACATGGTTACAAAGCGCTTGCACTGTTTGAGTGACACACATCTACCTTTTGTGATTCTAAACTATGGAATCCTAGAAAGTAATGTGGTAGACTTATACTGGCCTGTTAAAGGTGTCTGATTAGTGACATACTGATGCAGGGATTTGAGACTGGACCCAAGAGAAAGGTCGTTTATTTTATTTGATTTCTTGAACTCTGTTTGAACACCTATTGATAAGTTAAACATCACAATCGTCCTTTCTATTGCTGTTTTACTTATTACCTTAAAAGAATTTCATGGACATTTTTAATTTTGCAAAATAACCAGCACAGTTCAGCATCTACAGCTGGGGTACCAGGTTTTCCTGTTGAGAGACACGTAATTGAAGCTATCTAGATCGCTCCACCCATTTCATCGATGGCCAAAAATGGGTTACATTTCTGTTACATTTTAACACCAGATTTTGATAAACACTCAAATAACATGGCAATAACTCTCAGAATTTTAGACTAGTTTATAACTATAATGCTCCTAATGATTAGAAAGTAATCTTGAGATATTATCAGAAATAATATCTTTGGACATTGTTTAGGAGACGAAATGCATAAGTGATGGTGAATAGAAGTTTATTCAAGATTTAGATAAGCAGTAATCAGTTATATGTATAAAACCGGTTTGTTTACGTTGATTTGCATTGCTGTTAATGGTCACGGCACCAGGTAACTAGCTAAGGTAGGTTTTATCTGCCAGAGGAACATCAGTTGTGTGAGAAATGTGTGAGGATGTTGTGGTTTCATGGATGCTTTAAAACCGAGGTTTTGGAAAAAACTTTTAACATTTGTAAACATAGACGTATGGAAAACATTGATGAGACAGATGCACATGGCCACATAACACAGTAATGAGCAGGAAAACAAGCAGCAGGTGTCCTCACTCAATGAAAGTGGAACACTAGAGGCACTCAGTCACTGAGGATCCTGAATTCTGGAAGCCAGGGATGTCCATGGGGGAACTTTTGGCTATGAAGGCAGGAGGTGATAAAGTCCAAAGGTGTACCATGTCGCCGCACCACAGCCACGGGCAGAGAGAAGATTCTTGGAAAGTTGGTGAAAATTGACACACAGTTTGGCTGCGTTTCTTCAGGAGTCCCTCAGGAGGCGAGCACTCTGCCAGCAATGCTTGGCAACATCAGATGAACTTTGTCAAAACGCAACAACAATATTGACTGCAGAATTCTTCATGGTGTAAGCTCCTGGCAGTGTCTAGTTGGATTAGCAATGCTAATTTATTGGAACCTTGCAAAGGAATGGGGTTTTATTATTGTCGTGAACCTGCCTTTTGTTTGGCTCTTTCTCTCTCACTTCCTGAGATACCAGTGTTCCTGTCTGCTTCTTTGGGTCTTTGGACCTGCCTGATCCAACCTGATGCAGTACATCAGCTTGGAATATTATCAGTTGAAGGCCTCTCACTGCTGCTGAAGATGACTCCACATGGAGAGCCTGGAGATACCTGAGATTGCTGTGGATGGTACCAATGACAACCAATTGAGATGGGTTCCTCAGCATGGGGTCTTACTTTCATGAGCAGTGGGTGAATCTGTTCCTGGAAATATCCAGAATAAGGCAAAAATTTGCTGCATGACATGACATGACTCTACTGGGCTTGGACTGGGAGCAGATGTGTGAAGCGCTCCACTGCAAAACCTTTTCCCCTCTTCTGTCCAAAAAAAAAAGCCAATTTCCATAAGCTAGCATGAATCAGTGTGCAGTGTCGGAATAAAGTGCTCTGCATAGCATTTCTTGTTCATGCGGCAGCTTGCTGAAGGAAATGAGCCGGTTTAGGGTCAGTGGATCTTCACAACAGGCCAAATCTGTCTGCACTTCCTTCATAAATCCCAGCAAGACATACTCATGATTGCCTTCAGATGCCAAACGCTGCTGGAAGCTCCTTTGCAGAATAGGTGAGGACAAAGTCTCATTCCTCTGACCATAAATACCTTTTAAGCGGCTTGAGACGGTCGACCGTGAACAAGGGGCGTAAATATGTCAAAGCATCATGTCTAACAGTTACTCTCAAATACAGTATGGATAGTCTGACTGGTGTGTGTACAATAAATATTATCGAAAGCTTTCATGAATCCTTTACTTGGTCTTCAGCTGGGGGATTAATGAATGAGTGATCAGCCCACTGATGCAGTAATGAGTTATGAGTGAATTGCAGTGTTGTAATGTAACGGAGTACAAATACTTCGTTACCGTACTTAAGTAGAAATTTCATGTATCTGTACTTTACTTCGCTATTTAAATTTATGTCAACTTTCACTTTTACTCCACTACATTCACTATTCCACTACATCCAAGCGCAGTCAGAGCTGGAGGCGTTTATCTATAACGTTAATCGGCCGAAAGACGCAAAGACGGCAACCAAAAGTAGTGAAATGTCACTATTCTTATTACCAGAGTTTTAACACAAACAAAGTATTAATGCAAACAATCCATTCAACACTAAATAAAAATATTTATTGATATGGTCTTTGTCTTGTGAATATTATTTTATTAATGACTGCATTCATCGTACACACAGTTTGTACACACTGATCTGATTCAAGACTGACATCATTACATCATGCATAAAATTTTGGTGTCCACTTTTGCCATTTAATAATACAATAACTTTTGGCTTACTATGTAGTCATATAATATATAATATAAAACTTTTCTTGTTTTAAATTCTCACTGAGGGCTAAAACCCCTAAAGATGAAACCCTAGAACCGCCCCTGCTCTTATGCCTACCGAAAATCACTGAAATTTTACTTTTTACTTTTACTTCAAATCCTTAAGTACATTAAATATCAGAAAATGACTTCTGATACTTAAGTACAGTAAATATCAGATACTTTAAGACTTTTACTTGAGTAATATTCTAAAAGATGACTTTCACTTCTACTAAAGTATTTTTCTAGTACGGTACTTGTACTTTTACTCAAGTATTGCTTTCTAGTACTTTATACAACACTGGTGAATAGTAATAGCACGAGAGTGCACCTCATTTCTTTTATGTTCTATCCCATTTTATCATATCTTTAATGCAATCAAGTTTAAAACTCCAAGTTTTAACCAGTGTGTAGAATAAAAACTTGTATGTCGAAATCCATTCTGTTCATGCTGAAATATTGCAGTGGCTTTTTTTATTCCCCAGATATGTAAAAATTTCGAGCACACTATGGTTCAAAGGAAGTGAACTCCACAGAACTGTTTTCAAGAGGACCAAGGATTAGTTCTCTGGATCGCTCCTGAGCTTGAAAATCACCCTTTATACTTCACCAGTACAGCATACTGATCTTTCTGGGCAAACAGAAAAGACTCAAGGAAAAAAATACCTCTATGTGAAGGTAAAAAAAAAACCTCTATATGAGATAATGATAAATTTTGACTTTCAAAAAAAAAAAAAAAAACAAGGATATGGAGCTCAAAAAAAAGCACATTATGCCATGATGCCTCGTATTACATTTGATAAAATGACCAACAATCCTTTTTAGAATCACTGTTAGATCATCCCACGTCTGGAAAAATAAGGCCAGATGAAAAACACCCCAGATGAATTTTTGTCTTTATAAATCTGTCTGTTTTTCTCCCGGAGAATTTCAGGTGAAAAATTGCGCCTGCACAAAGTGATAAAACGGTCGATTATGGTTGAAAAATGTCGCCATTGGAACATCGCTTGGAATATCTACGCCTGGAGCGGAACGTCGCTTCGTGTGTTTCTTTCTCTTTCACTGGCCCCATGGAAATATGATATTGTTGTTGTTGTGCTGTTAGAACGTGAGCGCTTTAGATAAGATTCATGGTGCAGGAGAGTGTCGCTCTTTATGTTCTTTATGTGATGTTGATGATTCACGTTGCTTTAAAATGGAGGGTTCGTCTTATTATTTACCTCACTGACGAGCTTCCTTATCTCAGCTGAAAGGGGTGCGTGGAAGACGAGATGATATGTTATGAAAGCAAGACTGTGCCAGCTCTACAATTTACTCTATTACGGCTAAGCGACATGCGCCGTGTTTATCTCGCTCTCCTCCGCTTTTATGTTTGAAGGGTCATAGACGTAAAGAAATAAACACTGTGTATGTGCTGTTCTGGTAAAGTACTGAGTGACTGGGTGGTGTAATGAAGCACAGCAATTTATCAACAATTACACATTTCATATTTAGTGAAGAACATTCTCTTTCTCTCCATGTCTCATTCTCTCTCTCTCTCTCTCTCTCTCTCTCTCTCTCTGTCTCTCTCTCTCTCTCTCTCTCTCTCTGTCTCTGTCTCTCACTCTGTATTTTGTTAACAGAATTTACTTTGCTCATCAGCATGATGTAGCTCTGCTCTGTTGTATGACACTGCTTCTTTATTCACACACACACACACACACACACACACACACACACACACACACACACACACACACACACACACACACACACACACACACACACACACACACACACACACATGCAAAATGTTACAACTATCACCCGTTATTCACCCCTTCTTCATCAATCTATCTATTGTTGGAGATGTCACTCTTGACTGTCTTCAAAACTTGAGAGCCCTGGTTCTGGATATAGTTAGTAAAGTGTGCTAGTATTTCTCTCTCTCTCTCTCTCTCTCTCTCTCTCTCTCTCTCTCTCTCTCTCTCTCTCTCTCTCTCTCTCTCTCTCTCTATCTATCTATCTATCTATCTATCAAACAAAGGCTGACAATAGTTCTCTATGTAGTTAGCACAGGGTGCTAGTATTTCTATCTATCTATCTATCTATCTATCTATCTATCTATCTATCTATCTATCTATCTATCTATCTATCTATCTATCTATCTATCTATCTATCTATCTATCAAAGGGTGACAATAGTTCTGGATGTAGTTAGCAAAGGGTGCTAGTATCTCTCTCTCTCTCTCTCTCTCTCTCTCTATCTATCTATCTATCTATCTATCTATCTATCTATCTATCTATCCATCCATCCATCCATCCATCCATCCATCCATCCATCTATCTATCTATCTATCTATCTATCTATCTATCTATCTATCTATCTATCTATCTATCTATCTATCAAAGGGTGACAATAGTTCTGGATGTAGTTAGCAAAGGGTGCTAGTATCTCTCTCTCTCTCTCTATCTATCTATCTATCTATCTATCTATCTATCTATCTATCTATCTATCTATCTATCCATCCATCCATCCATCCATCCATCCATCCATCCATCCATCTATCTATCTATCTATCTATCTATCTATCTATCTATCTATCTATCTATCTATCTATCAAAGGCTGACAATAGTTCTGGATGTAGTTAGCAAAGGGTGCTAGTATCTCTCTCTCTCTCTATCTATCTATCTATCTATCTATCTATCTATCTATCTATCTATCTATCTATCTATCTATCTATCTATCTATATATCCATCCATCCATCCGTCTATCTATCTATCTATCTATCTATCTATCTATCTATCTATCTATCTATCTATCTATCTATCTATCTATCTATCTATCTATCTATCTATCTATCTATCTATCTATCTATCTATCCAACAAAGGCTGACAATAGTTCTGGTGATCTGCTGATCTGTTTAACACTCCTAACATTCCTTTAGCCTTTACATCACAACATAACCAAATCATCTAAATCAGGCTTTGTGTTTCTGCCCTAAAGGTTCAAAGATGTGACCTTGAGCTAGCTTCCAGCACACAGGAGGATCCATTAAAGCCAAACAATGTGAGCTCACCACACACTCAGATACAGGTTAGTCAAACTGAACACAACAAATCTGCCTCTGGATTTGTCTTTTGACATTTTGGTGTATCAGTCTTGTTACAGAATAACAAAGAATTTTTGTACCCAACCTTAGACTGAGCATTATAATGATTGTGGAAAACGTTATCATACAAATAAGAAGCGAGTGCAGGCAGGTTGGAGTGGGTGGAGAAAGGTGTCAGGAGTTCTGTGTGATAGGAAAATATCAGCAAGAATCAAGGGGAAGGTGAACAGGACAGTGGTGAGACCGGCCATGCTGTATGGTTTAGAGACAGTGTCACTGAAGATGAGACAGGAGTCAGAGCTAGAGGTAGCCGAGCTGAAGATGTTGAGGTTCTCTTTGGGAGTGAGAAGATTGGACAGGATTAGGAACGAGTACATCAGAGGGACAGCTCATGTTGGACGTTTGTGGGACAAAGTTAGGGAGGCCAGATTAAGACATGTTTGGACATGTTCAGATTAGGGAGAGTGAGTATATTGGTGGGAGAATGTTGGACATGGAGCTGCCAGGCAGGAGGCAAAGAGGAAGGCCAAAGAGGAGGTATGTTAATGAGGATATGAAGCTAATGGGTGCAAGTGTTGAGGATGCAGGAGATAGGGATAGGTGGAGAGAGATGGAGAGAGATGATTCGCTGTGGCGACCCCTGAAAGAAGAAGAAGAAGTTATCATACAAATAAAGATAAAGGCAGAGTTTCATTTAAAAAAGCAATCCATGATGAGAATCGTTACACAACACAGAAATCACAACTAGAAAAAAACACAAGAACAAGAATCGGAAATGAGGTGAGGAAAGAAAGCTACAAAAGAGAGAGAGAGGTGCATTGATTCTATACGTAGACAAATTAACACAAAACAGCTTGAAACCAGACTAGTAACATGGAACTCTGGGAATAGACAGCAGTGTGAACACAATAACTTAAGCCATGGAAAAATCTAACACTAAGCATCAGGAATTTAAGGACAAACAGCATGGAAACAAACATCCTATGAAAGCCAAGACTGTGGTAACAAATGTTCCTCTGGGAACAAATGTGGGAATAAATTTGTCGGAATAAATGTTACTGGGAACATAGAAACCTCTTAAATAAATGGCAATGGCATAAAGAACCCCAGGAAAAAGTAATAGGATCCTTTGGGTCAATGCCACACGGAAGCTAGAACTATGGGAACTATATCATATTTAGCCGAGGAACTCAGGAATCTAAAATCTTAGATATGGGAATAAAAGGAACTGGGAACAAGTGGAAATAAAAATCCTAGGAAATCTGGAAACATTGGAGAAAGTAGAATATCAGAATCATATTAACTGTATAACAAAGAACTAAGGCTATGAAGGGGTTAGGAGTATACTATCTCATGAGAATATAGATCTACAATGAGACGGAACAATGAAACTCAGTCAAAACGGCAAGCCTAGATCACCTAATCAAGCGCTAACACAAAGCAGGTGGAAACAGTTACGTAACAAACCGATGACAGAATGGGGCGAAGACAGGATCAGAGCTGCTATATAATTAAAACATTTGGGAATCACCGTGTGACGGGGTCACTGTGGTGGGTTGGGGTTTATGATGGCTATGATCACTAACCCCAGCTTTCATGCTAACATAAAGCATTCAGAAAATAATAATTAAATCAAGCGTGTCCAAATCTGATTAATAGAAATGCAATCAAGAGCTCATGCTCGTTCTCTCGGGCTTGATTGTGGATCGAGAGGTTTTATATTTCCGTTTCTTGATTCGTGTGACAATTTTTTCATCACCTCAGTATGTCAAAATACATGAGAGAGTTTTTTTTTTTTAGAAATGCAAAATAAAACCTGTTAAAACCCACGGTCTGTGACAGGACATACAATTATTAACCGTCTGCAATGACACAGCTCTGATTACCCGTCACTCTTTCGATCTTCTTTCCAACACACTGGGAATAGAAATATTTCTGTCACAAGGCTTTGAAAATCATCCTCCGGCTTTATCGAGTGACATTAGAAGTGATTCAGAGGGTGAGTTAATTCCATCACACCATGTTCTCTTTCACACCACGACGGCTTTCGGTTATACATCCTGACGCTCGTGATTTTATCAAACGGCCATTTAGCAGAAATATTTATAACGTTGCACTTTCGCAAATCAGTTGAGAGGGTCTGAGCACCCACGATGTCCTAATCTTGATCACTTTTGACTGCACAAGTTTACAAAATGTAACAATCCTGCCATTAAGTTAGAGAGTGAAAAAATAAATCTTATTTATTATTGTTATTTAATTCATGAAAAAGAAAAAGGAAGCTGGTGAGAAAAGGACTCTTTATTGCTTCTAAAGTGAAAATGAGAATAATAAGAAAATATAAATAAATAATGAAAATGAGAAAAATAAATAAATAAATAAATAAATAAATAAATAAATAAATAAATAAATAAATAAATGTTCCACTTTTTATTTATTCATTCTTTGTCATTTTAATAGGAAGTCAAGGACGATTTGGCTCCGTGGCCTTGTGAGCTCTGTGGACTTGAATAGTGTCAGAGTGGAGGTTTAATGGAGGTAAAGCTTAGACTTTAAAATGCTTTTCAGATCCAGCAGTGACTCATGAAAGAGGCATTTGATGACAGAAATGGGTTGAGGGGTTTCTAGTGGAAATAAAAACGACCACGCGGTGCCCTTCACCTGTCAGGATCGTGGCTGCTGTTCATACTGAAAAGATAAACCCTACTGTATCAGGGGTACTTCAAAGTAAAAATAAAAATAAAACAAACAAACAAACAAACAAAAATCCCTTTTATTTTAAACATTATCTTGGAAAAAAAATCCTTTTAGAACTCCCACATATTTCTGTTTTATTCTCTCGTTTGATTTTATTATTCACACAGATGCTGACTGTGTGCTTTACATACTGAACATTTTCATGGCAGCCTCAAAAATATCCCACAAAATTCTCTCTATATATTAGAATATAATAGATTTAATATAAACTCAAGCCTTCACATTCGAGTTATAACCATTATTGCAACAAATAACGAGAGATGGAGGTCATATCATGAGACTTGCCGTTCCCACTACCCTCAGCTTTCACGCTATCAGTAAGAGTTCATAAATACGGATTCAAGACGTATTCTTGTGCAAATCTCATTAACATAAATGTAAACTGTTGCTTTTGGGCTTGATTATTACTAAAAGCATAAGAGAGTCAGCTTTGTGTTATTTTTTTTTTTCCTGAGCTGTCATTTTGTTTTAAGACGGCAAGAAGAAAAGCAAAATGGAACCTGTACAAACTCATAGTAAGTGATATGACAAGCCGTTATAAAGCATCTGCAGTGACACAGCTATGATGTATATGTCTCTCTCTCTCTCTCTCTCTCTCTCTCTCTCTCTCTCTCTCTCTCTCTCTCTCACACTGTCAAAAACCCCACTGTCTCTGGCAACGTTCTCCCCTGCTGTGCCAGGTTATATTAAGGGACATTTCTGTTATGCAATTTATTTGCTGGTTTTCTTTATTCCTGTCATCAGCACACTTACAAATGAATAACAGTTCACACTGAACTTAAGTAAGGGGTCAATTGCAATTTGTAAACGAGGAATTGCTTTCAATACCACCGTGCGGTAAGAAACGAGTACAGAGTAAAAGACATTTCCTGCACAATATGACCACGTGATCCCAAGCAATTACCGATAGCCTGTAACTTGTCTGGCTCACGTTGTTTGGTATGTTATTTTTCACATATACATTACAATGCAGTGAAATGTCTTTAATTTATATTTATATAGCATATCTCATGGCAGGGATACAGCACCACTGGGGCAGAAAGTGTTATGGTCCTTGTTTAATGGCCTAATCTTGATGGTGCTGGGGCTTCAACCCCTGATCATCTGGTCTGTAACCAAGTGCTTTAGCCATTTGAGCTAAAAATAACTAACTATAGGAGCCTTTATATTTACACCACTTTGGCACACACCCTTATTCAGAGCAATGTACTTTTCTACAGCTGATCAGCTGAGGGTTACAGACCTTACTAAGAACCTTCCAGTCTGAAGGCAACAGTTTAACCATTGGGCTACAACTTCCATTACTTACTTCATGAGGTGAAGGTAACACTCTGGAATCATAGGAATCTGGGACTATATAGTTCAAGGCCACTTTGTGTCCTGGTAACATCGGATTCTGGGAAGACACAGCACAAGGAATGTCTGACCGTTAGAACTTTGCCCCAGGATGCTCCAAATGTAAGACTCCATTCGTATATGACCCCGAGAATATCGGGCACTGGGAGCATCAGATTCTGGGAATATAGGGCTTAAATAACAAAAGCTCGACCCTGAACGTTCGTTGTAGCAGCCGCGGTTAGTGTGGGATTATTGTGCATGAAGGCCTGGTTGCTATGTAGGCTTGTTTCCATGACAGAAATAGAAGAAAATGGATCTACATTTCTGCAACAACCCGTCCATTATTTCAGGCTGTAGAGCCCTTGTGTGTTAACACTGAAAACACTTCCTGGTCTTTGTTATTACCTGCATCTTTCCTTATTTCACTTGAAACTTCAGGTCATAGTGACTCAATTTCCCCGCCGCAGTAAATGGACTGTATTTTGAGTGCTTTAAGGGGAATAAAGAAATACCGTAGAGATATAAACAAAATAAACATATAAAAAAGACAGCATGCTTTAGGACACAAAGTTTATCTACTAATCTTTTATTTTCTTTCTGATACAATGCATTTGCAAGGAAACAATGGTCATGATGAATAATGCACAAATTTTACATATACATATATATATTACATCTGTGTGTGTGTGTGTGTGTGTGTGTGTGTGTGTGTGTGTGCATATGTGTTTCGTGAACCTGAGAGATGGTTACCATCATGGTGTTTTCTTTTTCTAACATTGAGTCTGACAGCACACACACAGACACACACACACACACACACACACACACACACACACACACAGACACACACAGACACACACACACACACACACACACACACACACACACACACACACACACACACACACACACACACACACACACACACACAATTCCTCCTCATTTTGTAACAGGGTGACAGGCTCCTCTGTGAAGCTCTCGTCACACTCGGTCGTTCTGATGGACCGCGTCCACTTGTCAGGTGAATGAAGACAGATTTCCCCATAGTGCTTCTTTTGTGTGTGTGTGTATGTGTGTGTGTGTGTGTGTGTGTGTGTGTGTGTGTGTGTGTGTGTGTGTGTGTGTGTGTGTGTGTGTGTGTGTGTGTGTGTGTGTGTGTGTGTGTGTGTGTGTGTGTGTTTTAGACAGAGATAGAGAGAGAGAAAGAGAGGGGGGGCATTTCCTGCCACACACACTCTAATTAATGCAATGAGTCTCAGCCATGTGCACTCGCATGCATATGCATTAGGCCTTTCGGAAAAAAATGGACTGCACCTAACTGTTAAACAAAACAACAACAACAGAAAGCTTTCCTTTAAGCGTAAACACAATCAAGCAAACACTTTGTTATGTAAATAGCAGAAATTCGTAAATATGTATTCAGGGAAGCCTTATGTTCCATTTAGGAAAATGAATAGCGTGAGATCATGAGGTTATTAACAATAACTCACATCCCACTCTCATGACTCGCATCCCACGCACATTCGGAGGATTACGGCTTAACAAATTTCCATGACATACAAATGAAAACTACAGCACATAACGTTCCTGATCCAGCTATTGATTTAGCTGTTTATAATTACATTCGGGCTTGTGGAACCTCCAGGAAAGTTATTTCCTGTTTTCACTTCTCTTAGAGCAGCTATAAACAATCATTCTTTCCTCCAGATCTGTTTTTTTTCCCCCTCAATCAGAAACTCCTTCAGAACCTTAAAGTAACAGTGTTACATCTGACTGACACAAAGCTCTGACACTGGGGACCCCTTCCAGTGAATAAATGTTACATAACGCATTAATTAATATAATTCATATAACGCTAATACTGACCTCAGAGCTGCTGTTCTAGCTAGGGAATGAATAAACCTTCTGACCAATCAGGATCCAGAACCCATCAGCAGTAACAAGGTGCTCCTCAATGTCTCTAGGCAAAACTCTTACAACAGTGTTTCCCAGAACCCAGAGTATTTTCTTCTTCATTTCTAAAACCTCTGTGGAATTTATGATTTTGGTGACCAGTGTTGATGACGTGATCAGTGATCCTGCTCCTTTCTGATCTCTGGACCTGCTTGATCCCTACTGATGCCCTACTTCTGTTTGGAGCCTCATCAGTTGAAGGCATCTCACAGCTGCTGTGGATGACTCCACATGGACACGCTAGAGATACATGGGATTGCTGTGGATGGTAGCAGTGAGAGATCATGGAGATGGTTTTGGACTGCAAATTGATACAAACACTTTTTAACTCCATCAATGAACATTGATTCATTAAATCTGGTTAAACATGGCAATTTTTTTTATCATGTATGTTCACAAGGGATTTCCTTTTGAGTCTAGTTCTTCTCAAGGTTTCTTCCTCATAGCTTCTCAGGGAGTTTTTTCCTGCTGCCGTCTCCTCAGGCTTGCTCATTAGGGATAGGGATAGATATATTCTATTTTTTTTTTGTTTTCATTTTTAATTAATATTTTTTAATTAATTTTTAACTTTAATTGTATGTAATCAGGGGGCACGGTGGCTTAGTGGTTAGCACGTTTGCCTCACACCTCCAGGGCTGCTTTGAGACAATGTGAATTGTTAAAAGCACTATACAAATAAATGACATTTGGATTTGAATATATTTCTGTAAAGCCGCTTTGTGGAAATATCCATTGTTAAATGTGCTATACAAATAAAATTGGACTGATATTTACTTGTTTCTTTTAACAATAATGAAAGGAGTCTCCAGTGTCAGAGCTTTATACTGTAAGTCAGAGGTAAAGTTGTATAGTTTTCCAGACAAAAGAGCTCCTTCTTCTCTGTAACACAAGACAACACAAGTGACAAAAGGAACTAACTTGTTTAAATAGTTGATCATTGGTCACTCTTTATTAAATGCAAACTTTCCGTCATTAGAACATTTGCTGAAGTAAAAGAGAAATAAAACACGTTTTATTATAAACACAGCGTGATGTATTATAACAGGTCTATGTAACAGGACAAAGTTCACAAAGTTGGCCTTATAATGTTTCAACGTAAACTAGAATTACAGCAAAGTCAGCAGAGTAACAATAACAAGGCTAACAATGCTATCAGACAGATAGAGGTTGAGATGTTGCATTGGAAAGCTATGAATTATTAAGCTCTGAACCTCAGGCGTAAGCATTTACTTCTTTACAAACAAAGTACACATATTACGTCTGATTACTTATAAATGCAGAGAGAGAGAGAGAGAGAGAGAGAGAGAGAGAGAGAGAGAGAGAGAGAAGGAGGCTTTCATCCTGACATATAAATGTGTGTGTGTTTTTAATTTGCCCGTCTTAAGGATGTTATTTATAATTCATGGGTGTATGCCGGAGTAGGTTCGGCATTAGCGCCGAGCCTTTTCTCCTTATGAATAAAACAAACAAAATTTAAGGTAGCTGTCTGAGAATAAGTGACCCAACTTTACACGCAATTCAGCACTCATCACATTTTAATCCAAGTCGGCTTCTTCATAGAATCACCATTTGAGCCAAGGTTCATAACCAAGGTTTGCTCATCTATTATTCGGCCAAATAGCGTTTAAATCAATGAATCGTTTTCGAACATGCTTAAAGCTTGCGTCGGAATTTAAGTCAGTGAATTATTCACTTCTCTGGTGTTCAGTGAATCATTTTGTTATTACCATAATTTACTCCTCACTCTTGTTCAGTGGATCACTGAATCATTTTGATATGGCCAGCGTTTATTTCTCTTTCTTCTTCCATGGGTCAGCATTTGAGTCAGTGAATCATTCACTCCTGTTGTTCAGTGAAACATTTTGGGCATTAAAACAATCTCTCTTGTGAAGTAAATGAATGTTTGGATTAGGGAATCATTTGGATACAGCCAGGGTTTATTCATTTCTTGTACTATGGTTCAGCATTTGAGTAAGTGAATCATTCATTCATTCATTTTCTACCACTTATCTGAACTTCTCGGGTCACGGGGAGCCTGTGCCTATCTCAGGCGTCATCGGGCATCGAGGCAGGATACACCCTGGACGGAGTGCCAACCCATCACAGGGCACACACACACTCTCATTCACTCACACACTACGGACAATTTTCCAGAGATGCCAATCAACCTACCATGCATGTCTTTGGACCGGGGGAGGAAACCGGAGTACCCGGAGGAAACCCCCGAGGCACGGGGAGAACATGCAAACTCCACACACAAGGTGGAGGCAGGAATCAAACCCCCAACCCTGGAGGTGTGAGGCGAACGTGCTAACCACTAAGCCACCGTGCTCGCCCCCGTACAGTAAGTGAATCAGTCTCGGATGATCCTCTGATGTTCCTTACACACTGCCTGGTGTAGGTGTAACAGAGAGATGGAAGCTCAGCAGCGCTCTCTGAAGCACTGTCCATGGTGCTTACCTGAGTGAACCATGTGAGGTTTTCAGATATGTGAACACAGAGGAACATGAAGCTGTTCACTGGTGATGGGAAGTGCTTTCTTTTCTGACACTACAAGCTCCCTGGTCTTGTAGTTCATTATGAGGTGGCTTTGAGTTAGAACGTGCACCTCTTCTCTGAAGATCATTTCACCGATGTTAGTGATCAGACCTACCACTGTTGTGTCATCTACTGTACATATTTGCCAATGACATTGGGGCTCTTTGTGGCCACACACTCATAAATGTATAAGAAGTACAAGAGATGGATGAGAACACAGCCCAGCTGGGCTCCAGTGTCCAGAGTGAGGTGGAGGAGATTGTCCAGAGTGAGGTGGAGGAGATGTTGCTGACATCTCTGATCACCTGGTGTCTAAATGACATCAGGTCCAGGATCCAGCTGCACAGGAAGTTGATCAGGCCCTGAGCCCAGAGTTCCACATCAAGAATAGAAGGCACAATGCATGTGCTGTTTTTATATTCTGGTGAGAGAAGGTGAAGGTGAAGGCATATTGTCAGTGGAGAAGTTGTCATGATAAGCAAACTGCAGTTGGTCAAGTCAGTGTTTTAGCCAGTAAATCATTTAGGTCATGACTGCAAATCATTTCTCTTTCTTAAAGTGGATCAGTATTTGAAGTTTGAGTTGAATCAATCTGGTGATAGCAAACATTTGCCTCTCTCTAGTGTATTCAGTGGATTAAAATGAGTCAGTGAATCATTTAGTCATGGTCAAGACCATGTTCAGCAAATCACTGTTTGAGTTAGTGAATCATTTGGTTTTGACTCAGCTGTACATTCAACGAATCATTGTTTATGTCAATGAATCCTTGAATTGTGCTCAAGATTTGATCCTTTGTCATTTATCGAATCATTTTCCGAGTCGGTAAATCATTTGCTAATGACTAAGAATTGTTACTTTCACATGTATGATTCACTATTTGAGTCAGTGAATCATTTGGCCATGGCAAGAGGTTTGAATCAGGGTTGGGCAATTGAATCATTTGTCATTTGGCAAGTGGGCATCGTCGAGCAATGGCTTGGCATAACGTTACATCTTACTTTATTTTTGTATAAGAAAACATGAGCCTATTTTCTGTCTTGATTGCAAGTGCATCTCTTCTGGAAATCACTCTCAAGCACACGGACCTCATTAATGTAGCACAGGTAGCGCTTTTAAACCCACTTTATTCAGTGCTAATGTGAGGCAGAGCATTGCTGAACTCCGTTAACAAAATGAGTCAGGGCATTTAGGAGACGGGCTCGCGCAGACGATAATGGACTGTAATTGCCTTCATTATGCAGGCATACTTTCAGTCAGGCTAACAGATCGAATGTCACTCATTTTAGACGGAAAATAATAAGAATAATACTAATAATAATTACTGATTGCATTTCATCTACAGACTGCATTGCATTAAAGCCTGATGATCTCCAAAGTAACGCTTTGTTTATGATGCATTTTTATTCTTAAAACTCGACTCACAAAAGGAATGCCAATATTTTTTTTTCTATTTTTATTTTTATTTAAATTCTTATTCAAATTCTTTAAATTTTCTCATTAAAAATTTGTGTTTCCTTCTACAAATCCAAATCCTTTTTCACACCATTACAACAAATTACTTTAGAAAACTATAAAGATAACCTTTTTAATAATATGCCACATGGACATGTAGCTAAATTAAACTAGCTATGTCACACATGGGGATAATAATATTCATTCATTTTCTACCACTTGTCTGAACTTCTCGGGTCACGGGGAGCCTGTCTCAGGTGTTATCGGGCATCAAGGCAGGATACACCCTGGACGGAGTGCCAACCCATCGCAGGGCACACACACACTACGGACAATTTTCCAGAGATGCCAGTCAACCTACCATGCATGTCTTTGGACCGGGGGAGGAAACCGGAGTACCCGGAGGAAACCCCCGAGGCACGGGGAGAACATGCAAACACGGGATTCGAACCCCCAACCCTGGAGGTGTGAGGCGAACGTGCTAACCACTAAGCCACTGTGTCCCGGGATAATATGATGTGTGTGAGAATGAGACTGATGACTACATGCTCTTCTGTAATGGGTTGTTCCTCTGACACACAGAGCCTTTAATTACAGCTCAATTAGGCACTAATTCATTAACAAGCTGCGATATAAAGGACAATACATTTTACAATTAATGGCTACATGACATACATGACACAAAGGGACATCGCTTGCTAGAATGAAATAAACATGCACAATGGTTCTAGAGTACAAATTTATGAAAAGCATTTATAAGGAATGACACATGAAACTTTTTTTAATAAATATATTAATTTACAGTTACATGACATGATACAACATGAACTTGATTTTTTTTTTCTGTCCTTGAGTGCATTAGTGTTTGCGTCAGTAAATCATTTTGGTCATTATGTATATTCACTTTGTCTCTCATTCAGTGGATTAATGTCATTTGGTCATGTCCAAGACTT
Organism: Tachysurus fulvidraco; assembly: GCF_022655615.1. Lineage (NCBI taxonomy): Eukaryota > Metazoa > Chordata > Actinopteri > Siluriformes > Bagridae > Tachysurus > Tachysurus fulvidraco. Next base: position 3,690,706 of record NC_062528.1, on the reverse strand, counting down.
CCTTATTTTTTAAACAAATAATTGTTTAAATAAGGAAATTACTTGGTCATGATTGAGATTGGGGGGACACGGTGGCTTAGTGGGTGGCACGTTCGCCTCACACCTCCAGGGTCCGGGTTCGATTCCCGCCTCCGCCTTGTGTGTGTGGAGTTTGCATGTTCTCCCCGTGCCTCGGGGGTTTCCTCCCGGTACTCCAGTTTCCTCCCCCGGTCCAAAGACATGCATGGTAGGTTAATTGGCATCTCTGGAAAAATTGTCCATAGTGTGTGTGTGTGCCCTGCGATGGGTTGGCACTCGGTCCAGGGTGTATCCTGCATTGATGCCTGAGATAGGCACAGGCTCCCCGTGACCCGAGGTAGTTCAGATAAAGCGGTAGAAAATGGATGAGATAATGATTGAGATTTGATTCTTTTAAGGTTTGAATCAGTGTGTAAGTCACTTAATCATGTTGTGTCCAAGATTTGATCGTTTGTAATTCATTGAATCGGAGTCAGTCAATCATTTGGTCATGGAAAAGATTCACTTACAATATCTGTTATTAAGCAAATGACTGTTTGAGTCTACAGGCAAGTCACTAGAATATTAGAGTCAGAGAATAATTTGTTCTTTTACAGTTCGTGAATCATTATTTGAGTCAATAAATCAACGAGTCAGTGAATTATTTGGTTATGACCGAGATTTGCTTTTTTTTTTTTTTACAATAAGCGAATTAGTGTTTGAGTCAGCGAGTCAGTTTCTCAAAGATTTGCTTCTTTATCATTTAGTAAATCTTTAAGTCTGTGAATGTTTTCTTTCACGACAGAGATTTGAATCAGCATTGAATCAGGGAATCATTTGGCATTTGGCAGCTCAATTAGGCACTAATCCATTATCAAGCTGCGATATAAAGAACAATAAATATTACAAAGAAAGGATAAATGACATGACACAATGGGACACCACCTTCCAGCGACATAAACAAGCACAACCTTGCAGGAGTATAAAATATTATGAAAGACTGCATGTAGATAATGAAGTCATGTTTTAATATAAACTGAAATTTCTGTAAATTCTATTTGACAAATTCTATAATGTCAGCTTCATATACCTGTCCAAGGTTGATTATTTTTCTATAACAGCAAGTGGATTATTCATCTTATGTGATCGTGATTTGCTAACAAATGCATTAAACAATGGCACTTCATGTTTCTTTATATATTTTCATTTACATTTAATGAATTTAAAGATGCCCTTAAAGATGGGAAAATTAAAAACACACGCATGTCAGGATGAAAGCCCCCCAATCCCCCCTCCATCTCTCTTTCTCTCTCTCTGCATTCATAAATAATCAGATGCAATATGTGTACTTTGTTTGTAAAGAAGTAAATGCTTTCCAAGCCTGAGGCTCAGAGCTTAATAATTCATAACATCTCAACCTCTATCTGTCTGATAGCATTGTTAGCCTTGTTATTGTTTCTCGGCTGACCTTACTGTAATTTTAGGTCATGTGGAAACACTCCAAGGTCAACTTTGTCCTGTTACGTGGACGTGTGTCAGAATAAGCGATGGTGTGTTTATAGTAAATTATACTTTTAAGAAGACATGATATACTTTTTATCCATTTATAGGTACATAGGTAATGGTGTTGAATATCCATTACGCAAGTTACTTCCTGTTGTTACTTACGTTAACTACGTCTCATTTGGGATCTTTCAATTGAATACAAAAGACATCAAAAGTAAATACCCCCCCCTCAAAAATAACCTTCTGAAGCCATTTAAGATCATTAGATCAGAAAATATCATTAGATACAGTAAGTAAAGAACAGTAGATCAGTAAAGTCACGTCACAGTTGTTAATGATTATGTTCTCAGTGTAGACTCTTCAGAAATCACTCGAGAGCTCTGCACCGGATTGTGAAGTGTCACTCAATTACACCGACTCTTCAGTTTATAAAGTATCTCTGTGCCATGAATGTTAAGCTTTTTGTTCTTCTTTCCCAAGGAGCTTAAAACGTCTACCAAAAGAAAGCCTACTAATTATACAGCTTTCTGACAAACAGTAAGGAGGATGAATAATTAAAAAAAACACCTTGCCAAAGGAACTGCTAAAAGTATCATCATCCAAGATGGCGGCACGCTGCAAGAGAACGGCTTCTTTGTGAAAGCTGTCAAAACAACGTCTCTCTCAATGACTCTTTTATTTATTTCATTTTCCCTTCCTTGTAGTTAGAGAACATTCTGGAACAGCTCAGAGGTGCTCCTTGTTCTACATGCTCTTCTTTATGCAAATGGATTTAAAGCAAATCATTATACTGTATATACATGCAAATGTTCCCCAAAACATCCAAAATTTGAGTCAGTGAATCATTTGGTCACGATTGAGATTCTCTGCTTTCACATTAATGAATCAGTGTTTAAGTCAGTGAATCATTTGCTCATGACTGAAATTTGCATCAGTTATATTTAGTGAGTCAGTATTTCAGTCAGTGAATCATTTGGTCACGAGTGAGATTTTCTACTTTCACATGAATGAATCAGTGTTTAAGTCAGTGAATCATTTGCTCATGCCTGAAATTTGCTTCAGTTATATTTAGTGAATCAGTATTTCAGTCAGTGAATCATTTGGTCTGGTCTGAGATTTGCTTATTTCACATTCAGTGAGTCAGTATTTGAGTCACTGAATGTGAAATAAGCAAATCTCAGTCCAGACCAAATGATTCACTGACTCAAATACTGATTCACTAAATGTGAAATAAGCAAATCTCAGTATTTCAGTCAGTAAATCATTTGGTCTGGACTGAGATTTGCTTATTTCACATTGAGTGAATAAGTATTTGAGTCAGTGAATCATTTGTTCTAGACTGTTATTTGCTTCTTTCACATTTAGTGAATCAGTATTTGAGTCAACAAATCATTTGTTCATGACAAAGATTTGTTTTTGTCATATTTAGTGAATCAGTATTTGAGTCAGTGAATCATTTAGTCATGGCCAAGATTCACTCATGTGACACTTAGCACATCTATCTTTTTATCTAAAATCATTTTATTGTCCCCAAGATTTGATCCTCTGTCGTTCAGCGGATCCGAAATTACAAATCTAGCCTGTTATGGAATTTTATTAGAGGTAATTAGGAACCGGAATTTATTACCAAATTCAGCTTCTGTTGGTGTTTTCATTTTATTTCATTCTGCAATCACATCGGTTCAATTCAGAACATTCCTCAGACCAACAGTACAAATGTCTATTCATATTACCTACAGTATGATTCATTCCTGTCCAATCTTATTTATTGCTTAAAATGAAATAAAAACTAATGAGCACAGTCTCATGTTTTTCTTATCATGCTGAAATACATGTTAAATCAGTAGTGATGAATAAGAGTTGATTATTTTCTTTGCTTATTTTCCTATAACATCATGCTTTTAAGTGATTTATTCAGATTAATATAAAAATCTGTGGTATTAAGTGAGGTACGTCCCTGTGAATGAGTTGCCACTATAGAAACAATGAGGAAAAATATTAAAATTGGATTTAAACATTTTCTATTTTGATCCACTTTACTCACATAGTAGGTTGTAATTAATGCAGATGCAAGATACCTTTCTAGGCTAATTCAATGCTGCCAGCACTACATCATGACCGCTACATTATTTGTTCCAGGAAAAGAGTCCAAAGTGTGTTTTCTGATTTTCCTCATGACAAAGATTCAAGGACTTTTACTGTTTGGCAGAGTCCCACATTCAGCGATTGGGTTTCTGCTGTGATTTCTCAGCGCTCTCTGATGTCTCTTTCATTTTGTGGCTATTGTTACGACCAACCTGGAGAATCCAGTGCCATTTGTCATGGTCTCTGTGAGCACTGCGAGTAAACATCGTGCACTTTAACTCTGTTTTAAGTGCAGGTCTGAGACATTTCTGTAACAAACCACGTCAAGGACAAGGTGCTGAGAATTTCCGGTGAGAATTAGCTCATCGGAAAAATAATCAGAGGGAGGAGGGTGCCAAAACTTTCCCCCTCTGTCACATCAATTGTGGGTGAATGGAGGCAAAGCAAGCGTAGCGGTATCTAGTGTCCCAACAGCCATTGGGAAAATGTCAAAAATGTCTCACTGTGATGAGAGGTGACAGTGATGCTCGGTGACAAAAAAAAAAGCACCCGGGCAGTATAAAGACGTGTCCTGCCCCAGGGTGCAGCGAGACATGCGGCTGCGACGAGCTAATGGGCAAACAGCCCACCCGTGACACTAGTGATACCGTTTGCTATCAAGCAGAGCATGATGCAGCTCTCAAACCCCTCTTGGATTTCAGTGGAGTTTTCATGTTTTTAACATTCACAAACAGCTCCTAATGGTGTAATCAAACTCAAAGCTGATTCATTTTCCCTCGTGGAAGTTGAAACCAAAAGGGATTGTTTTGTTCCAGGGATGGGAACAAAACCTGTGCAGCTTGTCCTTAATTTTTATGCAGATTGTGATTTTTTTTTTCAGTGTAACAAATGACTTCATTTAAAATTCAATTTGGGCAAAAAGGATCTTTTGAGCGAATACAAATTGAAGCAGAGCACTTCTGCCCTTGGTCACATGACCAGAATAACTAAAAAAAACCCTACTTAAATAGCTTGCTAATTAGTTAACGAATTCATTAATCATTTGTCAATGAATTTTGTATAAGAGAAGCTCTGAGTCTGGTGCCACTCCAAATCATGTGTGTATATCATCTGTACATCAGGGAATCATTTGGTCAGGACTGAGATTTGCATCTTTCACCTTTTTGCAGTGATGGGGGACTCAAGTCATATGACTTGACTCGAGTCAGATTTGAGACTTGAGACTTGCTTGATAAATATTAAAAAAAGACTCGACTTGACTTTGACTTGACATTCATGACTTACTTGTGACTTGCACATGTGTGAATTACTCCCACCTCTGCCTTAATGAATCAGTGTTTGAGTCAGTGAATCACTTAGTAAGGACTGAGATTTGATTCTTTCATATTTACTGAATCGGTGTTTGAGTCAGTGAATCATTTGGTCAGGAGTGAGATTTGCTTATTTTATATTTAGTGAGTCAGTGTTGGAGTCAGTGAATCACTTGGTCACAACCAAGATTCACTGACTGCTATTCAGCACATTAATATTTGAGTTGGTGAATCATTTGGTCATGGTTAAGATTCACTTATCTGTCATTCAGCAAACCAGAGTTTGTTAAGGAAATCATTTGGTTATGAACAGTGTTGTGCTAGTTACTAAGTAATACTCAATTACTTTGTTGATTACTTACACCAAAAAGTTAAACGCTTTACTGTTAAAAGTAACTTTTTAGTTATTTTGTTAAAGAATGTTCTTTAATGTTCCCATTAATGTCCTATTATGATTTATGGTCTATACCAGGGGTCGGCAACCCGCGGCTCCGGAGCCGCAAGTGGCTCTTTCATCCCTTTGCTGCGGCTCCCTGTAGATTTGGAAAATAAAAATTTTAATTTAAATTTATTTTATTTTAGTTAGTTAGTTTAAAAAAGTAATTATAATTTCTAAGATTATGATGCTCTTGTAACATTGAAATAAACCGTGTTTAATTTTTTTTTGTCGCTCAAAATATGCGTCATAACTGCCGACTTGTGAAATCCGACACACAGAAGCAGACGCATTTTTGGTTTGCTGCAGCCGGCAAGTTAAAATGTTGATGTCATGCAGTTCTGTCAGGTGTCACGCATTGAGAGTGACAGTCACGCATTTGGGTCTTTTATCACGCTCTAACGCCACACATCGTATTTCTCATGCAGAAAAACCTTTTGACTATTTATCATATATTTAATAAGCTGCAGCGCCCAAAATGTATCAGTCCGCACCGCTGTCTGGAACCGTGCAGGAATCAAGCGCGTCTCCCCTGAAGTTATTAGTCGAGCCTGACACTTGATCAGCCAATCAAAAAAGAGGCTACACAATAGCCAATCAGAAAATAGCAATATTTGGGAAAGATTTAACCCAACAACCAATAAAAAATAGGGGTTGAGGGGGGGTGGAGATGTCACGCTTGTCTGTCTTCAAATCTTGAGAGCCGAAGAGGACTCAATCAGACATTGAACATTTTATTTGAAATTTAACCTTCAACCCAGCGTCTTTTTACTTATGGTTAGTTCAAACTGTTCAAAATATTTTTTGTTTGCCTGCAGAAATAAAATTTTGTTTACTCGGTAGCACTACAGTTTTTTTTACAACACACTACAGTTTTTTCTATACTTTCCATAAAGGTAAAAAACGATATATGCAGCGTTATCTTCATTTTAGATGTCAAAAGGGTTTTGTGGCTCCCTGTGTTTTTTTTCTGTGGGAAACGAGTCCGAATGGCTCTTTGAGTGTTTAAGGTTGCCGACCCCTGGTCTATACAAACACAAAACTCTTTGTTGATCTGTCCCTGGCTAACATTCTGGTTAAAATCTAGTTGCTGTTGATTGGCTGGCGGGACTTGGCTCACTTGCACTGACACCGGGTTAGCTTCTAGCTTTGGTCGAGGCATGTAGTTTCTACCTCCAGATTGGAATTGCTGTTTAACGCAGTAGATCGTACCTTCGGAAAAGAAAGACACAGCTTATATTTGACTAAAAGATTTTTGTCTTTATGCTCAACTAAAGTGAAATAATGAGCGTATTTCCACATTGAGAAACTCGTCTTGCTCTCGCCTCGACTCGCCATTACTGCCGCACATACTCGAATAAACGGAAACACGCCCACAGTGCGGCATCTCCGTGTTTACAGGTTGGCATCCACCGATCCTACAATGCGTCGCTGCTGTAAACAGGTTAGGTTGTAGGCTACACTTCAGCCTAAATGAATTAACCGCACCATATTGTAACCGCACCATATGGTAACCGCACCATATGGTAACGGTAACGGAGTTCCTTTATTTAAGAAGTAATGCGTTAGAGTATTAGTTACTGTCAAAAGTAACAAAGGTTGGAAGGTAGAAGTAATAGAGACCTCTGGTGTGTGTGTAAGTAGTTTATTGGCTAATCTAATGTGAAAGTCAAGCTAGCACGAGGATTTTCATGCATTACTCAATGTGTATAATTATTTAGCTTCTGAATATAGCGACTACCATTTTTATAGCTGTTACAGGCCACTCCCGATAGTGACACGAGCGGTAGGTATTTGTTAGGGCGTTGTTGTGCTTTTGATCTCAATAGTCCTGATGTTTTTATTCTTTCACTCCGGCTGAGAGAACAGCAACAATAACGGCGCGAGTCTGTTGACTCGGGAGTCTCTTTGTGAGCCGAGATGAAAAGACAGATAAAGAAAATGAGTGTGGGCAGATAGAATGGGGGAGGAGGGAGAATGAGTGAGAGAGAGAGAGAGAGAGAGAGAGAGAGAGAGAGAGAGAGAGAGAGAGAGATGAACAGTGTGAGTAGAGGATGAAAGAGAACGCTGAAGCTCAAACGGAGAGCAGGAAGTCGAACCCACGCTGAAGTCATTCACTGTCTTGCTGTGAGCATCGATTGCGCTGCTGTTGTTTTCAGAGTTATTTCTTCACTCCGCTGATCTTTTGCCGTCCTGCGGCTCGAGCTAGACAGAGTTAAGAGATAAAAAATATAAAATAATAATAAAAATCTGACCAGCCTGGAGTGGAAATGAAAGTAAAAGTGTACACACTGCTCTCTGATAATGCTCCATTAACTCTGCTCGAGGGACATGCGGGAAAAAAAAGTTTCCTTATGAAAGTCGTCTGGTTTACTGACAGAAACGATCTATTCAAATATTTAAAAAAAATAAATCAAAACCTCACTTTTGTGTGTTTGTGTGCATTAATGCAATCGGGTGCAAACTGCAGGCCGGAGTCAATTCATTTTCATTTTCAATAGGTTCATAATTTAGTGTTATTTAAATTTTTAATTCTCAATTTTTTTTTTTTGTATTAGATTTTTTTCACTTTTATTTTTACACTTATTGTTCATCGATCATTTATTAGTTATTAATAACAAATTCATTTATCTCTTGTACTGAAGGCAGGTGTAATGAGTCTGTCTGTGTTTTCCTTTGTTTTTGTCTGCTGTCATTCCCTGCTGTTAATTCTTGGCCCCGCCCACTCATTTGTTGCCATGGACATTAATTGCACTCAATCTCTTCCCCAGGTGTTTTGTCTTAGTCTTTGATTGTCTCCGCTTTGTGATTGGTTCTTGTTCACTATCTCTACTCTGTTTGTCCCCTTCCCTGGTGTTAGTCGTTGTAGTATGTTGTCTGTTTATGTCTCTGTTCCGCCCTGTTTTTGCCTGATTATCTGTAGCTTGTTTCTTGTTATGGCTTAATAAAAGGTCAGACTGCATTTGGATCCTCACTCGCCTGTGTCTAATCATGACAGCAGGTATTAAAACTGCCTGAAACTAGTTTCCCATCATTTTAATACAAAATAAAATCTTTGTTTGAACAGATCCTTATAATAACGCGGCGAAAAATCGGACGTTTCTCTAAAATATTACACATTTTTAAAATATGGCTTTTTAAATTTTGGATTTTATTCGAGCGAATTGTAATTTGAAATCAAATTTAAAAATGATATATGCAGATTAAATTAGACTAAAATTTTAGAAAAGATTTTTTTTTGTCTGAATTTTTGAGAGCAATGCGATCAGGATAAAACACAATTATTGAAGATTCTTGCACTCTTGCGATTTCTGTTTTGTTTCCGTTTGCCTGAATGGAATTTCCTGAAATTCGTTTTAAACGTGTGAGATGTTTGAACGTTTTCGTAGACGTCGAAAGATGACGGAGTTGTGTGATGAGGCGAGTTACTGCAGCATCCTGATGCTGATTCTTCTCCTACGAGATCACGTCCTCGAGTGCTTCATGCTCTTTTTTTTTTTAAATTAGACTTTGGATCATTTATTAAAAAGCGACACATCATACTTCGTCTTCTTCAGGTTCTCCGTGTTCCCCTCACTGCAGCACTGACTATAGGAAACAGACTCTGCCTTCATTTCCTCTGAAGAACCCAAACGCTGGATCAAGGCCTTTTTTTTTGTTGTTGCTTTGAACATGACCTAATTATTGTTCTAACTGTTGATCTACCAGGATTGTAATTAAGCGGAAATGCAAAGAATAAAGCTTAAAATAAACCCAGACAATTCTTAAAAACTGGATTAGGTCTCAGGTGAATTGTCGCTTGTATTTCCTTCAGCATGAAGTCGTCCGTAAACAGGAAAAAAAGATGAAGAGGAAACTTTCTGCCAGTGTGAGAGATCTGGCTTCAAGAGGCTTCTCTGAAATAATATTTACTCTTGTGTGCTGCTGTCTTATCTTCCTGCAGTGTGTGTGTGTGTGTGTGTGTGTGTGTGTGTGTACTCATGTAAAAGACAGCTAACCAGCTAATGGTCTTTATCTAAAAGATTAGGGTATATACTGTACCGACAGATTTGTTACCTTTCTGTGTATTTGTGTGTTTGTGTAAGTGTTTATGTGCTTTATGTGTTTATGGGTGTGTGTGCTTTTTTGCATATGTGTGTGTGTGTGTGTGTGTGTGTGTCTGTGTACTTGTGTACATATGTGTCTGTGTGCATGCGTGCTGAATGCATATGAGTGTGTGTGCGTGTCTGTGTGAGTGTGTGTTTGCATGTGTGTGTGCGAGTGTATGTATGTGCGCGTGTTTGTGTGTGTGCACGTGTGTGTGTGTGTGTGTGTGTGTGTGTGTGTGTGTGTGTGTGCACGTGTGTGTGTGTGTGTGCGTGTATGTACTTGTGTATATGTGTGTTTGTGTGCGTGCGTGCTGAATGCATATGAGTGTGTGTGCGTGTCTGTGTGAGTGTGTGTTTGCATGTGTGTGTGCGAGTGTATGTATGTGCGCGTGTTTGTGTGTGTGTGCACGTGTGTGTGTGTGTGTGTGTGTGTGTGTGTGTGTGTGTGTGCACGTGTGTGTGTGTGAGTGTATGTACATGTACTGTATGTGCACGTGTTTGTGTGTGTGTGTGTACATGTTTGTCTGTTTGCGTGCGTGCTGAATGCATATGAGTGTGTGCGCGTGTGTGTGTTTTTGCATGTGTGTGTGTGCACATGTTTGTGTGTGCACATGTGTGTGTGTATGTGTCTCTGACTATAAATCTGAATGTCAGGAAACACTGCCATGTTTTAGACTAAGTATCTGTCGAGGCTGTTGGATTTTTTCTGTTTATGACGTCCTGAATGGCGTGGTGCCATTTATTCCCCCACTTACAGACCCAAACCTAATCCATCACCTGACTGTCTGTCGGTTTAATAAGAAAAGTACGACGTGAAGAAAAGTTCAGATTTGATGGAGCTGCTGTGTTTAATGGAAACTCCCTTTTCTTCTAAAACTCTGTGTGTCACGCTGTTCTAGTAAACAATCCGTGATTCATTACTCGACTTTAAAGCAGCATGCAGTGTTTGATTTGTTTTTTTTAATTCCCGGGTGGTGATGAAGTCTAATTCAAATGAAATCTAAAAGAAAAAAATAAACACGTTATAGAGATTTAGGATTGCAATGATTTTGTAAAAAATGGTGTAACATGGTGTAGGGAATCGATTCAAAGATCTTAACATGAGCTGGAAATAACACAGCTATAGATTAACCTCGGAATTTATTTCAGTAGCGACGTGCAGATTTTATTTAAGAACCTGGCGAGAAACGATGCTAATCAATCTCTCTCTCTCTCTCTCTCTCTCTCTCTCTCTCTCTCTCTCTCTCTCTCTCTCTCTCTCTCTCTCTCTCTCTCTCTCTCTTTCTCTCTCTCTTTCTCTCCAGCTGTGTGTGGCATAATCTTAAACCTCAATATCTTCCTCAAGAATCTGGTTCTCCCTCTCACACCACCTCCTTCTGGCAATCCCCTGGAAATCTACTGTTCTCCAGGGTTCTCCTGTTGTTCTCTCAGAGTTCTCCCATAGTTCTTCTGCTGTTCTTCTTGAGCCCTTCTGTTGTTCTTCCTGAGTTCTCCCGATGATCCTCTGGAGTTCTTCTGCTCTTCAGCTGACCTTCTAGAGTTCCTTTGTCGATCTCCCAGAGTTCCTCGTCCAATGCTTCTCCGAGAGTTCTTCTTTAGTTCTCCTGCTGCTCATCTCGACCTCTTCTGCTGTTCTTCCACAGATTCCCTACTTTTCACTCAGAATCCTTCTGCTTCCTGGTCTATCTTGAGACCAGACACTTCCTTCTTCTCATCTTGTGCTATATTTGCTGATTGTATTCACCCATTATCTGTTAAACCTTGTTAAGTTTCTGTCTTTCATTGCAAAGTCTTGCCGTGGTTTCTTGTTTCTACTGCCTCTTATTTTTGTCCACTCCTTTCCATGAAAAATGAAAGAATTACAGAAAGAAATAACCGATTCCAGACTTAAGACATAAACTGCATGATACACATCTGAAGATGAAGCTCCTCTGAGGAATAAAACCTACTCCTCACTGTGTTAATCTTAAAATGTTTTTAATTAACGATTGATCTCTCGTAAAGTTATAAACCAGAAGATCATCTACTTACACACCACTTTTAATCTAATCTCTCCAGTCTCCTGGCCACACCGACGCCGACCCCAGAACATGTCAAATTTATTTTCCTGACATTTCACACAAGATTTAATATTGATCTTAAAAAGAAGCTCAAATGAGTAAAGAAAGATTTTAATTTAAGATTATTCTATAAGTCCTGTAGGTTTTTTTTTTTAATTCTAGACACTTTGGGGGTGGGTGGAGGAAAGAGAAAAGGCAGAGACAAGAGAGAAAAAAAGACAGCAGAGAGAAATGAGACAGAGAGGATAAAGAGAGGAGACGGAGAGAGAAAACAAGAGAAAGAAGATATAGAGGATACAAAGAGAAAGAAGATGTGAGAATGAAGACAGAAAGAGGAAAGAGAGAAGACAGAGATGAGAGAAAAAAATTGACAGAGGTTGGAGAGAGAGAGAGAGAGAGAGAGAGAGAGAGAGAGAGAGACAGAGAAGAATGATCTATCATATAAAAAAAAACAGTGTAATATTGTAAAAGCTAGAGTGATAATACTTTCTGTTTAGCTACAGAAAAGCCTGACTCGAGCACTTCAGACCTCAGAGAGAGAGAAATGTGAGCTAAATGCCGGTACTAGTAATAATCTGAACCTGGAATTCAAAAAGTCCACTAAAGTATTCGCGTAATCCGACTCGGAATACCAGGAACTTTCCATTTCAGCTCAGTTCATTTCTGAGTCTGCTCCTTCCTCGAGGATACCTTTGTCTCGTCTTGCTTGTTCTGTAAAGCCGCTGTGCTATTGTTAAAAGCACAAATAAAACAAAAATAGAAAAGAAAGAGTGTAACGATAGAACAGAACTTTAATTGCTGAGTCACCGCTGAGTTTGGCTTTCTTTTAAATCTTACTTTGACCTTGTTGTGTCCACTGACAGCAAAACACCCCAAACAATACAACAGTGCAGAATGCTTCTGCTCTACTTTTGTCCCAATGGATGCGGAGGCTGTGTGTGTGTGTGGGAGGGGGGGTATCGAAAGAAAGAGACATGGCAAACAAGAAAACGTGTGTTTGTGTGTGTGTGTGTGTGTGGGAAAAGAATGAAAAGGGAATGAGAAAGAGCCACACTGTCAGGTCAGCAATTGAAATTCTGCAGCGTGTCCATAAGCATGGAGTGAACAGATAACCGTCTCCGTCCTAATCTCTCTAATAGCGTTTGGACCCAAAGCAGCTTCACCTGCTGTAGCAACTGATGCTCAAAAGCTGATGGATTTCACCGATTTAGTGACATGATTCGATATGATGTCGTTGTTGCTGTCTGTTTACTCTGATCTGAATCGATGTTATAGAAAGTCCTCTGAGAGAAAGAAATGTCAAAAATAAATCATATCATTGATTTTTTTTTTTGTTTTGTTCCTGATCTGCCTTAAAATGCTGCTGTAGCAAAATAATAAATGATGTGATGACGCTGGGGGGGGCTCACGGTGATTAGTGGCTATCACTTTTGCCTCACACCTCCGGGGTTGGGGGTTCGATTCCCGCCTCTGCCTTGTGTGTGTGGAGTTTGCATGTTCTCCCCGTGCCTCGGGGGTTTCCACCGGGTATTCCGGTTTCCTCCCCCGGTCCAAAGACGTGCATGGTAGGTTGATTGGCGTCTCTGGAAAATTGTCCGTAGTGTGTGAGTGTGTGAGTGAATGAGAATGTGTGTGTGTGTGCCCTGTGATGGGGTGACCCGAGGTAGTTCGGATAAGCGGTAGAAAATGAGTGAGTGATGAAGCAGCGCTCCTATAGTATATACACACCGAGGTTGATTTTTCTGAAGTGTTTCATTTCTCTCGTGCCACAAACACGCAAAAACCGAAAAACTTCACAAAAATGTGTTTCTCCGCTTATAATATAGATATAATATAGATGCATTAATTAGTATTTATTGTTAATTCAGTTAACTCAGTATTTCAGATCACAATCTCTTCCTTTTAACACCTCAGTATGTTCCTGCAGTTCAAAGTCAGCCTGCCTCTACAAAGATGATGAGGGGGTGGACACAGAAGCCAGTGAGACCCTGCAGGACTGCAGGGGACCACAGACTGGTATGTACTCTGTGAACCACATGGGGCTGATATTAACAGTATCACAGACTGAATCACAGACTATATTAACGTCTGCCAGGACACCATTTTCCTTACTAGAATCGTATATTGCTATATGACCGATAAACCTTGGATCACCAGTGACTTGAAAGATCTACAAGGAATAACTAACTGAAGATGGTGTTGATGGTGTTGATGGTGTGTAAAGACTCATACTAACAGAAGCTGGAGAGTAAACTTCAGCAAAACAACATCAAAGACATGTGGAGGGGCAAGAAGCAGATCACAGGTTTCAACATGAAAGACCATATGCAGGGGGGGGGGCAGCTTGGACAGAGCCAACCAAGTTCAGTTCAGCCCAGGACCCCTGCTGGGTCATCCCACACAGGAACAACCTTTACACCCTTGCAGACACTAAACACACATCTACAGAAACACCACGCCTGTTGGTGAGTATGGTGAGGGATGTGATAGCCTAGTGATTAAGGATTTGGTCTACTGATTGGAAGCACATGAGATCAAATCCCACTACTGGGCCCCTGAGCAAGGCCCTTAACCCTTAACTGTATAAATTGAAATAAAATGGTTGTATAAAATGTAAGTCACTCTGCATAAGTGTGCCTGCTAAATGCCAGAAATGTAAATGTATCTCCACTACAACTCTCCAATGGACTGACCACTTCCTTTTACTTGACTGTGATGGCCAACCAGGTGAGAAGACAACTGGAGAGACTTGAGCAAGGCAATATGCAGGCCCAGGGTTCTTATGTCCTGCACTACCCAGTGGTCTGGTATCCTGAAGTACAATACATCTGCAATCTAAGTCTGTTGCAGGAAATGGTACTGGTGCTATGAAAGCACTTACCTAAGAAAGCCACCGCATCTGGCCTCAGTGACTACAGATCAGTTGCTCTGATGTCACATGTCATAAAGGTGATGGATAAACTAGTTTCACCTGTTTCCAGAGGGGAAAGCCTCACTCAACCCACTTCGGTTTGCTTACCAGCCACATGTAAGTGTTATTATCTATCTTCGGCAGCATGCTCACTCCTAACCGGATGGCAACGGTGGTCCTGTGAGGATTATGTTTTTTTGATTCTTCCAGTACCTTCAACATCATCCAACCATTTGTGTTCAGTGAGAAGTGGCTTAGAATGCATGTCGGCTCATTCATCATCTCCTGGATTGCTGACTGCCTGTTAGATAGGCCCCAGTTTATGCAATCACTGCCCATGATGGTCAGTATCAGAGGAGTACCTCAGGGGATTGTCCTATCTCCATTTTTGTTCACTCTGTACACCTCTGACTTTCAGTACAACTCTTAATCATGTCACCTGTAGATGTTTTCTGACAATTCTGTAGTGCTATTAGAGGTGGACTGGACTCAGAGTACCGTGGACTCCTGGATAACTTTGTGGACTGGTGCACCAGGAACGACCTGCCCATAAAAAAGACGAAGACCAAAGGAATGTAGTGGACTTTGGGGGGCTATCATGGGTGATGTAAAGTATTTAGGTGTAGACTTAAACTAAAGACTGGACTGAAGGATTAACACTGATGCTGGATACAAGGAAGGACTGAGCAGACTCTATTTTCTGAGGAAGCTTCTTTCAATGTTTACAACAAAATGCTGGAGATGCCATTTACTGTGTTGTGGTCTGCCGGGGGTGCAGTGTCTGTGCCAGGGATATCAGCAGGATTAACAAGCTAATTGCAAGTCTGGATCTATTATTGAACACAAACTGGATATGTTTAAGTCAGTGAGGAATAGGAGGTCACCGAACTAAGTACAGAGTCTTTGAACTAAGGAAGTCAATCAGATTCCTGCTCTGAAAACAGGAAGTTCCCATCATGGGGATGTCTAATGATGTGGCATTGGATTGACACCTTCTTGTGAATGATCTGTTACTATGGAAATGCTAACATATCAGAACGCATTCACACAACCAACAACCAACAGATAGTCTAAGACTGCTTCCAATCCCATCAGACAGAATTATTCGCTTCCCAAGGCTAAAAAAAAATCCATAATCCAATATTAAGACCATAAAATAGTGAATCAAATCTCAGCATATTGTATAATTCCAGCGTTCTGCTGAAAACGAGATTAACTTCATCCACATTAACCTGCAGTCTATGTAAACCTGAATTACCCATTAGCTTTAGTGTGTGTGTGTGTGTGTGTGTGTGTGTGTGTGTGTGTGTGTGTGTGTGTGTGTGTAAAATCCCCCATATCCTCCACCAAATCCTCCGTCTGCTGACTGCCAGAGCCATCATCACTCCCGCTAACCACAGCATGAACTCAAAGTCATTGTGAAATAGCAGCTTGGAAGATGATTACATGGATTTCACTTTACTAAATGCAAAAAATGTGTAACACACACACACACACACACACACACACACACACACACACACACACACACACACACACACACACACACACACACACACACACACACACACTCCTCCTGTTACTTCAGTCCATTTACTCAATCTTTACAGTGCTCTTGAATTCTGGATTCTGATTAGTCAGAAAGCATTGATTTAATTGATTTAATTAACAGCTCTCATGCTGCAATGACACTTCTTTTATTTCCAACAGAGTGAAAATAGAGAGATCGGTAAGGAAAAAACTACTTATAGCTGCTATAACTATATAATATAGCCGCTGTATAACAAGTGTAACACTAAAGGGATAAAAAGCATGTATCACTGATGGTAAGTTGCTATGGTATAAAAGGAATAATGCCTCCTGATCACTCTTCTTACTGTACTTTATTGTGACAGCACTGCACTCATGGATGATCAGTAAGAAGCCTTTAATTCCCAGAAAGCTGTGCAGTCACGCCCTTCTGCCCTTGTGCTGAACCAATGTCCTCCTGGTCAGAGTGTATTATAATTTTATTTTATCCAGCTTCCAGAGGGTCAGAGATGTGTGTGTTTGATTTAGTAGTGAGCTCTGGGATCAGCATTGTCTTCACTGTGTCCACTTTCCGCTAGACTGGCTAGCCAGTGCTCTGGGAATTCTGCTGTGAGGTTTAGTCAGCGTCATCTCCTGCTGTAGTGTGAGGTCTGTGCATGTTTCGCTTCAGTCAGTTCTTACTGTATCTGTCAAATTTACACACATCATTGTTGCCTTAAAGATTGTAATGGAATTATTCATTTAGAACAAATAAACAAGTATATGTTAGATCAATCGCAATATTAGCTAATCTGTCAATCGTCGTTTAGTAGTAAATTTTACATCGGAAAGCCATCGATTCAGATTTCCCAACACCTTTGTTATTAAAGATTTCTGTCAGGCATTTTTGTAGCCAACTCGCAAGATAATGCTAGCATGTTAGCTTAAAGAGCACAATTGGATAAGAAAATCCACATACTGCATGCGAACGGAAGTGTCATTTTTAATCGGATAGCTAGCTTGCTAATTTAAGTAAGTAGAATCATCCGTCACACAAACTGTTGCAGATGAATAAAGTTTACGTAGGTAAAATATCGTGTGACCTGAAGTAACCGTATTACAAGGGTAAAATCCCAGCATTCTACAGCTTTTGTTAGATCTCTGGTGAGCTTCATTTATTCCTCCTCATCTCCACTATGTCAGTACTAGAGCGATTCCTTGTGGGCACTATATTATACACGTCAGCTTCTTCAATTTGCTTTAGGCCCCCCTCATTGCTTCATCACAACACATACCGGCTCTTCTCATCTTCCCCTCGCTGACTTCCTGCCCTCAGCTAAACAACTCGGAGATAGACCCATATGCTGATGTCCACATTCATTACTCATCTAGAGCTCCTTTAAAGCCGTGTGTACTGTTAGCAGGACTGCGTGGTGGACAGAGAACCTTGGTCACTCGTTCTGTATATGGTTACGGAGGAAAATGATCTAATCTGGTGTGGTGTGTCTTAAAGAGAAGTTACTGTTACCACCATGAAGTTGATTAATGTTTTACAACAGCACACCCTGAAATGTTGTATTCATCTTATACAACAGCACCTTTAATTATTCCATTCAGCCATCCGTTCTCTACACTACTTATCCTACTACTGTAGGTCACAAGGAACCTGAAGCCTTTCGCACTAGACTCAGAGGCACAAAGCAAGGTGCAATCTGGACAGGATGCCAGTCTATCACATGGCATTATCAAACACACTCACACGCTACAGACTATTTAGAGATGACAATCAGGCTACAACGCATGTCTTTGAGTAGGAAACCCGAGAAACTGGAAGAAACCCAGATGCACAGGAGACCATGCAAACTCTACAAGAACTCTATAAGAACCCCCAGCCTCGGGTGTGTGAGGCAAACATGCTATTGTTAATACATATATTTAATGTTTGTGAGTTAATGGTAAGACGAACCATATAGAGTTGGTGTCCGTTCAGTCAGCTGCCGCTGCCGGTATGTTGGAGACAAGGTGCGATCGCAGTTTATAAACAGCCCGAGTGGGCATTGTATTGTGACATAACATCTATTTTCTGCTCTCAAGTTTAGTTACACCATAATTACGGATTGCCTGCCAACTGGGGAGAAGAAGAGAAGAGAAGAGAAGAGAAGAGAAGAGAAGAGAAGAAGAGCTTTAATTTCCTACAGCTAGCACATTTCTCTAATAAGGACATTTATATTTGTGTTAGTGTAAAATCTGTGGGGAGATTTCTCTTCAACATATTCAGTAAACTCACATCTGTGCAATATACTCAAAATTCACCAAAAACAAAATGCGAGCCAAAAATCATGAACTAGTTTTTCTGCATTGTGTAATGCATTTTTGATGATGGAGTTCACACAGCTGCCATCAGACACCCAGATACCACTACCACTTGTCACACACCTACTGCTTGAGTACTGTAAGGACAGATGCATTTCAGCAGCACCGCTTTGGGCAGCAAACATATATCAGATCACCAATCAGAGCGGAAGAAACAGAGAGAAAAAAGACTGAAGGGTGCGATGCAGTGGGGGAGGTAAAGTCTCTCCTGTATTCTGGATATAATACCAGGTTCTTTGTCTCTTTATTACAGATTCCCTATAAAGCATGCTGACAATGCTCCTGGGTAACTGCCTCATCTGCTCTGCAGTGGCCTACAGAAGGACGTCCTTTTCCTCGCTGACACCTCCAGCATCGCACAGTCACTTGTAACCTGCCTGTAGAGCTTTTCCACTAATCTCACTGAACTTTTCACTTTTTTTTCCCCCTTTTCCACCGAGGCAGCATGAGTGCTGGTTCAGAGCCAGAGCCTAATTTAGAACCAGTTCTTTCTTTTTCGACAGCCAAAGCACCGGCTCTGAACCAGGAAAAGTGGTTCTTAAGTTCAATTCAATTCAGTTCAATTCAAGTTTATTTGTATAGCGCTTTTTACAATAGACATTGTCTCAAAGCAGCTTAACAGAACATTAAACACACAACAGAATTACCTTCTACATAAGGAATAATATAAAGAATTAATATAATAAAAACTTCAAGATTATTATTAGATATATATATATATATATATATATATATATATATATATATATATATATATATATATATATATATATATATATATAGTTCACAATGTGTATGTATTTATCCCCAATGTGCAAGTCTGAGGTGACTCAGGCAGCAGTGGCAAGGAAAAACTCCCTTGAAGGAAGAAACCTTGAGAGGAAGCAGACTCAAAGGGGAACCCATCCTCATATGGGTGAGACCGGAGGGTGTGATTATAAATATACAGTCAAACAAATGTTGAATTGGTGTAAGGATCACATGGAGTTCAGATCTCCTCTTTAGTATCACAGAGTCCAACTGGAGCTGGTAGATCTGTAGATGTCTCAGGATTCTCACATCTCAGTGGAGGTCCAAAATCTGTATCGTACGAAAGCCGATCAGAGCTGGTACAATAAGTAGCACCAAAACGTTGCTGGTCTAGACTTAAGAACCGCTTTGTGTCAGGAGCTGTGGGCGGGGCTACTGTTAGCGCATTTGATAATGTACCTTAAGTATACTAATGTTTAATACAATTTTACTTTGCCGATATATACTTTGTATGATAAATTATCAGCACACATGATAGTAGGTAGCTACATGCTAAGGCTAACTTTTTTCTGTGTTAATGATAAAATAATGTTACGTACATTCTCGCTTACAACCTCCCTTTATACAAATTCACAGAGCTGCACGTGTAGGTTCACAAAGCCATGAGCATTAACCAGTAAAGAATATCCGCCATTGTTGATGTCGTGTTTCTGTTTGCCGCTTCTGCGCTAACGTTGCTGTGTAACGTGACACGTATACAGTGACGTCAGACTCGGCTCTGTGACGGCTCTTTAACCGATGGAAAGGCAAACCGGTTCTTAGAAGGTTCGCCAGTGGAACCAACATTGAACCAGCACCAGTGCTAGCTCTGAACCTGCACCCGGTTCTTTTTGGTGGAAAAGGGGCGTTCGTGTGCTGGCCCTTGCAGCCTGAGGTACAGTACTACATTTATCACTGCTGCATATTTCTGAGATAAAATAAGGCTAATCTGGAAAATATAATCTAAATGATGATATGCTACACATCACATGTGAGAGCCCACAGTGCCGCAGTGTTCCACTTTGTTTGTTTATGTGGATATGTTTTGATACATGTCCTGTCTCTGCCCCTGTTTTGTCTGTTTCCCTTACGTGTCTTGATTAATCACACCTGTTTCTAGTTTAGTTCCTGAAAGCCCACCTGCACCTGCGTCCACACAACCTGCCTGTCTCTTTGTATTCCCATGACACATGAGCTTCAAATGAAAGACTGGAGTCAATAATCACATTATGGTCTTTAACTGCTGCACATGATGAAACAGAAAGACTATCTAGAGTTACTACGTAATCAGAAAGCTTGCTTCTGGCTGTGTGTGGTCCTAGTACGAGCACTTGCTTAATGTCAGAGTTAAGAAAGAGGAATATAGTAAGCATCTGCTGTTTAAGGTCCTTTACATGTACTTTATTAAAGTGAAAGTGACATGACATACGGCTAAGTACGGTGACCCATACTCTCTGTGTTTAACCCATCTAAA